>NW_012267395.1:98209-107655 GCF_000151885.1 Dipodomys ordii | reverse complement strand
CCGGAAGTGGTGCTGTGGCTCAAGTGGTAGAGCACTAGCCTTGAGCTGAAGAGCTGAGGGACAGCGCCCAGGCCCAGAGTTCAGGCCCCATGACTGGGCACCCCCCCCCCCAAAAAAAAAGACACACCTGGCTTCCCAGGGAGACAGGCTAGCCAGCCCTCTGGCTGCTGGTGCAGGTGTATGTATTCCTGTTGAAGATCAGTTGATAATCACGTTTAAATGAGTTTTGCTGAGAGCAGCAGCTTGCTGGGAACTCCACAGAGGGCTCCTGAGAGCCCTTCCTGGGGCTGGCGGGGGGCAGGGGCAGGGCGAGGCTCTGACACAGCACCCAGCCTGCCGGCCGTGTGCCCACGAACAGGAGAAGTTCTGCTCTGAGCAAGAACATGGCTGTCCATAGTGTCTGGGCTGGCACTTTTTCTGGGACATAAAGGGAAAAGGAGATGAGAAATGGGCCAATGATTGTTCTTGGGAGCTGGTCACAGATGCCTGTCACAGGTGCCTTATTATTATTATTATTATTGCAGCAGTGCTTGAGGGGCCTGTGTCTGGCATGTGTTGGGCGTAGGGATTTGCGGGCAGCAGAGGTATCTGCAGACCGCACGTGCTGATGCCACCCCCAGTCCCGGCCCCAGACAACCTCAGGGCGGGCAGTGCAGACGCGTGGGGAAAGCCGAGGTGTGCTGAGGAGGAGGAGGTGTGAGTATAAGGCACAGTTTTGATGGTGTGCCCACCAGAGGGGAGCATGGGGTAGAGTGTGTGTGCGGGGAGGGGGGGGGCGGGACAGTACCAGAGAGACCAGAGAGCTCAAGGCAGTGGTCAGAAGCGTAGAGGTGGCTGGCCTCTACCGCAGGCCTTCACTCCGGGCAGAGCCCGTGACTGATGTGCCGCCCCCAGCTGCCAGCACTCCGCGGGACAACCATGGGTGCAGAAGACACTGGTGGCACCTGCTGGATATAGTCTGGGGGTGTGAGAACAAGGTTTTGGGCGTGTGCGTGCGTGCACATATGCACTGGATCTGGGGCTTGAACTCAAGACCTGGCCACTGCCCCTGAGCTTTTTCCACCCAAGGCTGACACTCAACCACTTGAAACACTTACACCTCCAACTTTTTAAGCTGGAGGTGATAGTCTCATGGACTTTCATGTCCAGTCTGGCACTGAAATTGTGATCCTCAGATCTCAGCTTCCTGAGTGGCTAGGACTACAGGTGTGATCCTCAGATCTTGGCCTCCTGAGTGTCTAGGATTACAGGAATGATCCTCAGATCTCCCGAGTAGCTAGGACTTCAGGCATGAGCCCCCAGAGCCCGTCAACCAGCCTGTTTTGACTGGGATCAAGTCCGCCTAAGGGGAGGAGGGGAGGATGTAAACTCTGAGAACTGTCGCAGTTCCTGGTTGCGAGGTCAGGGCGACTGCAGGTTGGGAGCACTCTCAGCTGCTGTGGGGTTTGACCACAGTGGCAGGAGGCAGGGGAGTAGGGCCAGGGCAGGAGGGTGGGGCTGCTGAGGTTGGTCAGGGAGAGCAGGGTGGGGTGGGAGGAGGGGGCTCAGAGGGAGAGGAGCAGGGCCACACTGGGCTGCTCAGAAGGCAGAGGGAGGGAGGGCCCAGGCCAGCCACGCCACGGCCAGGGTGGGCCAGGCCTCTCTCAGATCCTAAAATGTGTAAGAGGGAAAATTCCTGGTGTTGGGAGTGCAGTTCAGAGGGAGAGCACGTGTGTGGCGTGTACAAGGCCAGACTGTCCCCAAAGTCCTAAGTCCAAGTCCTAAGTCTATTCATTCATGGCCTAAGCTGAAAGATTTTGCCTGGGTGGAGGTGAGTCTAATGGCTCTACTGCATACTTTTTCTTTTTTGGTGCCAGTCGTAGGGCTTGCACTTAGGGCCTGGCTACTGTCCCTGTGCTTGCGGCTGGTGCTCTGTCACTTGAGCCACAGCTCACCTTTGAGCTTTTTGGTGGGTAGTTGGGCAGAAGAGTCTCACAGACTTTCTTGCCTGGGCTGGCCTCAAATGGAAATCCTCAGATCTCAGGGGTTAGAGGCGTGAGCCATCAGCGCCTGGCTGTGATACCTTTCGTCAGACATTGTGGATACAATTTATGGCATTCTTTTATAGACATGGAGCAGATTAACCAACTGCCAGTGTTTAGACCACCCAGACACAGCTGCCCTGGAGATCTGTCATTGGGAAAGACGTGTCATTTATTTACCATGCAAAAGAGGACATTATTCAGTGGAGCCAAAGCTGCCTTCCCCCTGAAACCCTGCTTCTATTTTCCACGTCTGACTAATTTTTAATCTCAGTGACTGAGTGGCAACGCTGCTTTTAAGGAGTTCTTGATGCACGCTGCCTTCACAAGATCGTGCTGGGGATTGCTCCTGGATGCTGAGAATTAAATGAGCTCAGCCACCGACCGCGTGGCTCCTTCAACTCCAGGCACAGACGCAGACGTGAAGCCGTCCTCACGGGCATTTCTGGGGCCGAGGGCAAGGCCGGGTCTGTCACCGCCCTCGCCACCCAGGAGCTCAGTTATCCGTTAAGGAGGCTGGACGATAATGTCGTACTTCCTACCGGCCAGGACAGGGCCAGGCTGGGGATGTCTGCAGTGACTTCTGCTTCTCAGGCAGCTGTGGTTAGGCCGAGCACGGCTGCTCCTCACAGGCCCTGAGTGTCTGTCCACCGAGGCAGCCTGGAGCAGGCGGCCTTCCCCGCCCCACACCCCACCCTTCCCACACGGCTGCTGCCCCCTGCAGGCCCGACCACTCCCCTCCCATGGCCTGCTCTGGGGTGGGGTGGGGGGCCTGGAGTGCCCACAGCCCCGGGGGGGGGGGCGCCTCTCCTGCCACTGCCCTCACTCCAGTCTTCCTCCTTGAGCTGGCTGGAACTACCTCCCAGACAAGAACGTGTGCGCGGAGGCCGGGCCTCGGGGGCCACGGCCACACTGCCCGCTGCTTCCCCTGGGCTGCGCCCTCTCCCAGCTGGGAGTCCTCCATCTGCTCCACTGCCCTGGCCACACCCACTGGCTGTCTAGACCGAACTCTCCCATGCTGGTCTTGCTTCTGGCTGGCAGCATAACCTAGATGGAGGGGGAGAGGGGCTGGGCAGGCCGCTGTGGCCTCTTCCCCGAAACCACGATGACCACGGCAACTCAGTCCCTCCCTCGGATGTCCCCTCCCTCCCCTCGGGTCCCCTCCCCCTCCCTTGGGTGTCCCCTCCCCCTCCCCCCTCCCACGGGTGTCCCCTCCCCCCTCCCTCGGGTGTCCTCCCCTCAAGCGTCTCCTCCACGCTGGCTTCTCAGCGCTGGTCTCCCTGGCCTGCGCGGGCCCCACCCCCCGGGCTGCTCTTGGGGCTGGGATTCCCATGAATCCCAGGGAGATTCGAACTCTCCAACTGGCTGAACTAATCCTGCCTACAGGCAAAGGTTGCTCTCTCCCCGGTCGGTCCTTCCCTGGGTGGAGAGGAGAGGAGAGGAGAGGAGAGGAGAGGGGCGTGGAATGGAGAGAAGGCCAGGAAATGGGGCGCGGGGAGGGGGAGCCAGGCCGTGCTTTGTCCGGGAGCCTGGCTGCGCTGTGGGATTGGAGCCTGTGTTTCTGGTTTGTTGGTCTTTGCTTCACTCAGGCAGGAGTGAAGATCCCTTGGAGGGCAGAACAGGTTGGTAACGCAGGCGGCTCTCCACACAGGAGGAAACCCAATCCCCAGCCGCCCCGCCTCTGTGTGCCCTTTTCTTTCTGTTTTTGAACCCAGGGCCTGGGCGCTGTCCCTGAGCCTCTCTGTGCTGGGCGAGCGCTCTACCACTTGAGCCTCAGCGGCACTTCCAGCCTCTTCTGTGTGTGGGGTGCTGAGGAATGGAATGCAGGGCTTCATGCGTGCTAGGCAAGCGCTCTACCCCTGAGCCACGCTCCCAGTCCTGGTTTGATTTCTTTTCTTATTTTTTTAATTAATTACTTTTCTGCTTCCACTGGGGCTTGAAATCAGGGTATTGGCACTGCCCCTTAGTTTTTTCACTCAAGGCT
Organism: Dipodomys ordii; assembly: GCF_000151885.1. NCBI lineage: Eukaryota > Metazoa > Chordata > Mammalia > Rodentia > Heteromyidae > Dipodomys > Dipodomys ordii. The sequence continues at coordinate 103,650 of NW_012267395.1, read as the reverse complement.
GGCCCTGTACCACTTGAGCCACGGCTCCACTCCGGGCCTTTTGGTAGTTAATGGGAGATTAGAGCCTCACAGATTTTGTTGCCTGGGCTGGCTTTGATCCACATCCTCAGATCTCAGCCTCCTGAGTTGCTAGGATGGCAGGTGTGAGCCACCGGCGCCCAGCTTTTGGTTTGGTTTTAAGTAAATGATCCTGCTGGGAGTCAGGGTGCCCTTGGTGACAGTCCACACACGCAACTGCCCTAAGCAGAGCTGTCCGCGCGGACACAGCAGCCCACCTTCCCTCACTTCCAGGAGGGCCAACTCCAGTTTGCTGTTTCTCTGCTGCTCTCCGGTGTCAGAGAGATTCCAAATAGCTCCCTTTGTCCAGTAGAACAGAGACGCAGGCTTGGTGGGAAAGTTAAGTTCTATAGAGGAATTATTAGCCTGATGGCAACATTTGGGTCTCAGTTCATGCTGAGTGGAATGTGAGCTAGAATCAGTTTGAGCTAACTAGTGTTTTAAATAGTCTCCATTTAAGAATGACTCAGTTGGCTTTAGAGTTGTGTGATCGGATGTTTTATCACCTCAGAGCATGCTTGCTAACTTCCCTCTGAGGGGATGCGCCATTGCCTTTTCTGTCTGCTGCTGCTGGCTGCTTCAGGCCCTTCCTGGTCCCCCGGAGGTCCTGCTGTGAGCCGCTCTTTCCCCACGAGTGGCCACCTGGGCTAGCAGGCCACACTTCCCAGATCCTGGGCTTGTTGAAGCGAAAGCAGGAATTGGAATTTTTACAATGAAATATCCCACGTGTTAAAGGCTGCTGCATGGAGCTGGGAAGGTGGCTCAGTGGTAGAGCACTTGCCTTGCATGCATGAGGCCTTGGGCTCCATTCCTCAGCACCACATAAGCAAAAAAGAAAAAAGCCGGAAGTGGTGTTGTGGCTCAAGTGGTAGAGCGCTAGCCTTGAGCTGAAGAGCTGAGGGACAGCGCCCAGGCCCAGAGTTCAGGCCCCACGACTGGACCAAAAAAAAAAAGGCTGCTGCATCTTTATAGAGTTCATTGGCCTGTCAAACAAAGACAGGTGCGGTGACTCTAACTCTGGGGTCTGAGCCTGCAGCTTCTCTGTGGACAGAATCCAATGTGGTGTGTGCCTGATGCTCTGTTCCAGCTCTTCTTTTTCTTTTGTGGAAGATGTCAGAAGGTTATGGAAATTTTCCGTGTGTGTGTGTGTGTGTGTGTGTGTGTGTGTATCTTTTGAATTCTGTTAAAAATTGTAGCTCATCCTATAACCATACCTAGTCAGGAGGCTGAGATCTGAGGATTATGGTTCAAAGCCAGTTGGTACAGGAAAGTCTATGAGACTCTTATCTCCAATTATCTTTCAAAAAGCCAGAAGTGAAGCTGTGGCTCAAGTGGTAGAGTGCTAGCCTTGAGCAAAAAGCTCAGGGACAATGCCCAGGCCCTGAGTTCAAGCCCCAGGACTGGCACGTACATAAAGAAAACCTCCCAACCCCACATCTGTCCTCCATTTCTCAGCTGTGATTACAGTCATGAGCCACCAGTGCCCTGCCCAGAAGCGTCTAATTTTGATGACTCCAACTTATCTGTTCTCTCTCTCTCTCTCTCTCTCTTTTTTTCAGTCGTGGGGCTTGAACTCTGGGCCCAGGCGCGGTCCCTCAGCTCTTTAGCTCAAGGTGAGCGCTCTGCCACTTGAGCCACAGCACTACTTCTGGCTTTCTTTTCTGCTTATGTGATGCCGGTGTCTCATTTCAGAAAAAGTAGTGTAGGACAGCTGTGTGGCACGTGGGTGTGGAAAAGCTCTGTGAGGGGGCTTTGCCTTCTCCCTGGTGACTGGCTTTATCAGCATGCTTCGAGTGTGAACTCTGCCCCTTTCTGTGTTCTGGCACCGTATAATGTATTCTCGTCTATTTCATGAGAGCCTCGCGTGGGTGCTAAACTTTACTACTCAAATGAATGCAAGCCTTCTCTGTATTTTAATTTTAAACAGAGAAAAACTCTGCTGAAGTGCCAGCCAGAGGTGTGGGAGCGCCGCCCGAGGCCTGGCAGCAAGCTGCTGTGTGGGTGTGAGCGACAGCTCGGGGTGTGAGGCTGTGCGGGGGGGGGGGTGCGTGCCCCCTTGGGTCTGCACAGGAGGACAGGCCTGGAGAGAGCGCGCCAGCTGGTGACACAGTGTGGCTGTGAATCGGTGTTTGGCTTGGTAGCCAGGGTCTGCCGACAAGAGTGCCACGGGCACCGTCGTTCCAAGCTTGGCACAGTCCCATGTCCTGTCAGAGCCGGCGTTGAAGAGGGCAGGACGAGAAAAGCACAGTATCTGGAGTGGAGCGGTTGTCCTAGTGTGGAAGAGCAGGGCCAGGGTGCAGGAGACAGGACTAAAAGTCCATGAGCCAGTATGCACGGGGACTCAGCAGAAGGCAGGTGTGAGCCCCACAAATTGGGTCAGAAGGAGGGTGCATTGTGGTAACTCCACTCAAGCTGGAAGGTACCCGGTTTATCTGCTTGGGCCAGGCGGCTCCTGGTGTGATCTGTCCTAGGCTGGGCGGGGGAGGGGGGGAGGCCGCAGGGAGGCCCTGCAGAGGAGACAAGGGCGACCTTCAGTGGACATGAGGGGCGTCTCTGTCAGGCGCCCGCCCAAGATCCAGGAGTGTGTGAGAGAGGCAGCCCTGCAGGGCCCCCAGAGAGTCAGGAGGTGGTTCAGCTGCAACAACAACAACAACAAAATCAAGCAGGACGCCAGTGGCTCATGCCTGTAATCCCAGCTACTCAGGAGGCTGAGATCTGAGGATCACGGTTCCAAGTTAGCCAGGGCAGAAGGGTTTGTGAGACTCTTATCGCCAATAAACTACTCCAAAAAAAACAAAGTGGTGCTGTGGCTCAAGTGCCAGAGCACTAGCCTTGAGCACAGAGAGGCTCAGGGACAGAGCCCAGGCCCTGAGTTCAATCCCCAGGACTGCAAAGAAAAATAAAAGGAAAAGAAAGGAGAGTCAAGAGATGAACAATGAAAGGTTGGGTGGAGCATGAGGTTGAGAGGACAGACCTTGTGGCTTCTAAAACAGAAGAGCAGGCAAGCAGACAGAGAGAGGGCCTGCGAGTCTCCACCCACCACCCGGGAGCCATGTTCCTTACCAAAGGCTTGAATCATCCTCCCCAGGGAGTGTGGGCCCCACTGCTGCCCAGGCGCTTTCAGGTTGTTTGGCCTCTTCTGGGCCCCTTGTATATACCACGTTCACGCGGAAAGCTAGCCGAGGTTTTGCCGGGGGATGGCTCTGAATTCTTATGTTGGTGGGGCAGCTTAACTATAGGAAGTGGTAACTCTATTTATTTAGGTAATTTTTCATGCCTTTCAGCTCTGTGTATGTGTGTGCGTGTGTGTGCACGCGGGCACACGCGCGCACGTGCACACACACACAGCAGTAATAGGGCTTGAACTCAGGGCCTAGGCACTGGCCCTTGTCACTTAAGGCTTGCACTCTACCACTTGAGTCAAGCTCTAACTTCTAGCTTTTACTGGTTAAGTAGAGATAAGGGTGTTTCTCAGATTTGTCTGCCTGAGTTGGCTTTGAACTGTGATCCTCAGATTTGAGCCTTCTGAGTAACTAGTATTAAAGGTGTGAGCTATGGGGTTGGGATCGTGGCTCAGTGGTAGAGTGCTTTCCCATGCATGAAGCCCTGAGTTCCATTCCTCAGCACCACAAACACAAAAAAATCTGGAACTGGCAAACAACAACAACAATAGCAACTTAATATATTTTAAGATTTTATATACACTCTCAAAGGTTCTTCAGGTGAGGTATGTAAACATTGTCTAATGAAAAAGTTTCAATGTTTCAAACCAACAAATTCACAGCATACACTGAGTTTTCAGCCATTAAAGACACAGTATTTTCTTACACTTACTAACACAGTGGAAGTCCAGTCCCAAGGAATGCACGCTGATCTTCCAGGTTGTCACTTGCAGCTGTCTCTTTGCTGCTTTTGGAAGGGAACACACACTGGGTACCAGAAAGGGGGTAGGCTCTCCCCAGCCATCCTTGGACTTTTGGAACACTGGCTAACACTCACAAGACAGCAAAAAGGAGCACATCTGAACACCTATCAGATTGATCTCAGCAATGTCAACAGTGGGAGGAACCAGAACGATCTTTAAAGGAATGGCAGATTCATTTTAGAGCAGCCTGGATCATCAGCCCTTGCCTTAAACTCTTTCTGAAAGTTTGAAGCCTAAAAAGAAAAATCCAATATGGCACCTGAGCTTGAGTTAAATTGTGTGGTTGGCTAAGTTTATTGATAAATTTCTTTTTTTTATTTGACTTTTTGCAATGTTAGATATCAAACCCAGGGCACTGAGCATGCTAGGCAAGTGTTCTACCCCCTGGTGTTTTTTTTTTTTTTGTGCCAGTCCTGGGGCTTGAACTCAGGGCCTGGGCTCTGTCCCTGAGTTTTTTTTTGCTCAAGGCTAGCACTTGACCACTTGAGCCACAGTGCCACTTCTGGCTTTTTTTAAGTTGTACTGAGGAACCCAGGGCTTCGTGCATGCAAGGCAAGCACTGTACCACTAAGCCACATTCCCAACCCCCCACCTCCGTAATTTTTTTATGTTGGAAATGTGAAAAATTTTTAATTTTATTTTTTTCATTATATATAGTGGGTCTAGAAATCCAAAACTGGTGATTGTACTTTGATCTGCTACCCTGCATCTTGAATTTTCTTTTTTGTTGTTGTTGGTGGTGGTCTCTGGGCACTGTCCCTGAGCTCTTCAGCTCAAGGTGAGTGCTCTACCACTTAAACCACAGCACCACTTCTGGTTTTCTGAGGGGTTTATTGGAAATAAGACTCTCATGGCCTTTCCTGCCCACTCTGACTTTGAATCTGGATCCTTAGCTCTCAGCCTCCTGAGCTAGATTACAGGCATGAGCCACTGGCTCTAGGTCCCTGCTCTATTAGTCTTTTGTTTGTTTGTTTGTTTTGTCATTTTGGCTTGAACTTGGGGGCCTGGGCCCTGTCTCTGTACTCTTTTGCCACTTCTGGTTTTCTGGTGGTTTATTGGAGATGAGTCTCATAGACTTTCCTACCCAGGCTGGCTTTGAACCGCGATCCTCAGATCTCAGCCTCCTGAGTAGCTGGGATGACAGGTGTGAGCCGCCAGTGCCTGGTTCTACAAGTTGTTTATTTTGTAACTCTTTGGGATTTTCTAAATACTGGGTGCTATCATCTGCAGATAGAGATGTGCTCTGGCTGGACCGGCCCTCGGGCCACAGCGGGGGGCTGACCGCTGGCGTCCCTTGCCCACCGTCGCCCCCAGCCGCTGTGGGGTGTGGGTGGGGCAGGCCTGGGCTCCGGGGTGAGGCCGTGTCCCCCCACCCTGGCCTGCCCGGGCGTCTTTCCCCAGGAGCCCCAAGGCTCCCGCAGGGGGACACGGGCCGGGCCGGGGCCTGGGAGCCGGCGAG
>NW_012267395.1:79611-96804 GCF_000151885.1 Dipodomys ordii | reverse complement strand
CTGCCCCGCTCCCGGGCACCGAGGCCGGGGATGTGCGCCCCGCCGCCCGGCGCCTCTAGAGAGGTCGGGAGACAGCCCGGTAGGGAGGCGACACCGGGGGCTCGCTGTGCGGAGTTGCTTCCCTGCCCTGGCCTCGCCCTAGGCCAGCAGGTGACCCATCTGCGCTGGCCCTGCCCTTCACCCCTCAACTCCCACCTCCAAGGCCCCGCTGTCAGGAATAGCCAGACTGGGGGGGGCGCTGTGGGGTCTGTGGAGTCTCTGAACCCTGCCCCCCCAGCCCCTCCTGTCTGTGCTGAGATCCCCCAGTCTGTCTGGGCAGGTGCATGCCTGGGCTCCGTCCACGCCCTGAGCGAGGCGGAGCGTGGCCGAGGCTGATCCCAGGCCTGGCCGGTGGCTGTGCTGTGCAGCACGGTGCTCCACCCGTGTCTTCCCAGGTGGGAAGAGAAGAGCCAGAGCAGAGTGAAGTGGAGGCAGCTGGAGCACAGAGGCCCGCTCTTCGCCCCTGCCTACGAGCCGCTTCCTGACGGAGTGCGCCTCTTCTACGATGGTGAGAGTGGGTGTGCTCTGGGTGCCGCCTCCCGGCCGCCGTGTCCCTGGGGATGTCTCAGCCCGTGCGTCCGGATGCCCGCAGGAAGGCCTGTGCCGCTGAGCTTGGCAGCCGAGGAGGTGGCCACTTTCTATGGGAAGATGTTGCATCATGAATATACAACAAAGGAAGTTTTCCGAAATAACTTCTTCAAGGACTGGAGAAAGGTAGGTGGTGGCGGGGGCGGGGGCGGGGGCGGGCGCGGCTGCCCCAGGCCGGCTGGTGCGCTGTGAGGCGGTGGTGCCCAGCCAGCTGCCATCCCTGCACCTTTCCAGCCCGCAGCGGCCATGAGTGTGTGCAGCATGGGCTGTGCCAGGACGGGCAGAGGGAGCAGAGCTGTGTCTCCTGTGACCTCTCACCTCCCACGGCACGTCCAGGACAGGCCAGCTCTTGAGGAGGAATGTTGGAGGAGGCCAGAGGCATTTTTTTAGTATCTTCAATTAACATGTCCGTGTATGTGTGCAGTGCATCTTGGTCCATTCCATTCTTCCCCTGCCCGCCGATCTGAACCCCATCTGTCTCCTAAAGTGTCCCAGTTCCAACTTCCCGCGTGCACAGTGAGAGTCAGGACTGGCCTTCCTCTCCGTTGCTCTGCGCCTCTCCCCTCCGCTCCTCCCCGCCTGAGTCTAGCCGTGCTGCGCTTCCCTCTGGTGCCTGTTCCAGGGGTTGCACCATGACTCGCCCTCCTCAGAGACCGTCACGACGTGCCAGTCCTGGGGCTTAATCTCAGGGCCTGGGCCTGAGCCTTTCTGAGCTGTTAGCCTCCCTACCTCACCCACCCTGACCCCTCTGGTCAGGAAGAAGGGGCGTAGACTTGATTAGTGCCAGCTGAGTTCTGGGAGGTTGGGTTCACTGTCGGAAGGTTGGCGCTCTGCCAGTGGGGTCTGCAGTGGGAGTGGGGATACGGGTTCTCAGGCTGTGGGGGCTCTGTCGTGCGGTCCTGTGCGTCTGGTGTGTGTGCTGGAGCCTCACCTGAGGAGGGGCAGGACCGGGCACCCGCTTGGAAGTGGCATTTGGAATGCCGCAGGTCTGGGTTGCTTCCTGCAGGAGCAAGGCTCAGAGACCACGCGTCAGTCCTGAAATCCGGGCTGTGCCCCGTGCACGCTCTTCCCTACACAATCCTGGTAGTGGTGTGTGCCGTGTGCACACCTACATTGCGTGCGGCCCCTGGAGGAGCTGCTCCCAGCAGCAGAGGTCATGTGCGTGTGGCCTGTGCCAGCGCCCCGTGCGTGCCAGCGCCCCGTCCACTGGGCCCTGCTCCCACAGCTGCTGGAGGCCGGTCGCCTGACCGCCTCCTGCTCCTGAATGCTGTGAGGTGCCGGCAGTGGCCCCGTGGGGTGCCTGCGGGGGTGAGTGGGGCTGAGAGCACGTCTCCGGCCCAGGAGATGACCCTGGAGGAGCGGCTGCTCATCACGCACCTGGACAAGTGTGACTTCACGGAGATCCACAGATACTTCGTGGACAAGGCTGCAGCCCGGAAAGCCCTGCCCAAGGAGGAGAAGCAGGTGGGGCACCTGGCACGCAAAGCTGCCCTCCACCCAGCCTGAGGCCTGAGGACCTCTGGCAGGCCCCCGAACTGCACTCCACCTTCACACCTTTTAATGCGATCAGATGCAGTTCCATTTTCTTGGAGTACATCCGAAAGAAGTGGGCGGGCGAGGGGTCTGAGGCAGAGGTGTGGGGGTCGGGCGCTTCCTGGCTTACTGACCCTCTCAGGGCTGTGAGGGACTCACTGCCTCGAGTGCTACCATGTTCCCTCTGATGGGATGCGCAGCAGAGGCGGGGGGGGGGAGAGGGGAGAGGGGCCCCCTGCCCCCAGCCTCCCTGAGAGCCAGGGCTGAATGATCTAGCTGACCTTCTCATACTGACCTCCACATACTGTTTTCTTAAACCAGAAACTAAAAGAAGAGGCAGCAAAGCTTCAGCAGGAGTTTGGCTACTGTATTCTTGACGGCCACAGGGAGAAAATTGGCAATTTCAAGATGGAGCCTCCTGGGTTGTTCTGCGGCCGTGGTGAGCACCCCAAGATGGGCATGGTGAAGAGGAGGGTCCTGTCCGAGGACGTGGTCATCAACTGCAGCAGGTAGGGGCGCCGCGGGCCAGGCTGGACCTTGGTCACCTCATCTTGCCCTTCTCCTTTGCTCTCGCACCCTGTCCCCTGCATCTCAGCACCATGGGGCTCTGGGGCCAGTGCTGTGCCCGTCAGCACAGCCTGGGCGTGGCGCCGGTTACACTCCTCGGGGCCTGGCGCTGCTCTCAGCTCTTCAGCTTAAGGCTCAGAGCTCTGCCACTTGAGCCACAGCGCAACTTCCAATTTTCTGGTAGTTAACTGGAGGTAAGAGTCTCATGGAGGGCTGGGAAGGTGGCTCAGTGGTAGAGCGCTTGCCTTGCATGCCAGAGGCCCTGGGTTTGATTCCTCAGCACCACATAAGAAAAAAAAAAAGAGTCTCATGGATTTTCCTTCCCTGGCTGGCTTCAAATCAGGATCTTCAGATCTCAGTTTCTTGGGTGTGTAGGGTTATGGGTGTGAGCACCAGTGCCAGCTCCCGTCAGAACGTTTGAGTTGGGGACTGGGATGTAGCTCAGTGGCAAAGCGCTTGCCTAGCAATGCAACATTCTAGGTTTCATCCCCAGTACCAGAAAAGAAAAGACAAAAAAAAAGTTTAAAAAAGTTCTCGAGTTGGTGCCAGTGGCTCATGCCTGGGATCCCGAGAGACTGAGATCTCAACTCGAGCTGGAAGACAGTCCCGGCAGAGTCTACGAGACCTTTATCTTCAATTAACGAGGGAGAAAACCAAACAAATGGAGTTGTGGTTTGATTGGTAGAGCACTAGCCTTGAGCAAAAAAGCTAAAGGAGAGTAACTTGGTCCTGAGTTTAAACCCAGACCCCCACAAAAAAGAAAAAGAAAAAGAAACTTGTGTCATTTTGCTGGCTGTGGGGCCCCTTCCTCCAGGGGCTCCCTGTGTTGTCAGTGCACTGCGCTTTGGGGGTGCTGTGCTGCTGCTACTTAAGGCTGCACAAACCCGCCCCCAGATGCCGGCCCCACAGCCCCGGGGTCAGGGTTGTGGGCAGTGGTGGAGCTGAAGCCGCAGAGCTCCCTGCAGAGCTGCTGGTGATGCTGTGTCGCTGCTGGTCACGTGTGCACGTACACGTGTGTGTGTGTGTGTGTGTGTGTGTGTGCGTGCTCGCGAGTGCGTGTGTGTTTGCCTGTGGAGATTTTTCTGAGCAGTGGGGTGCTTGCCCACACAGAGCCCTGCCACAGGCCATGGCCACGGCGAGGGGAAGTGTGCAGATGCTCACTCTGCATGTCCTACTTGCCGCTGTCCTGCAGGGACGCCGTCCCCGGGCCCCCAGTGGGCCACCAGTGGAGAGAGGTGTGCTCAGACACCACAGTGACGTGGCTGGCGGCGTGGACGGAGAACATCCAGAATCGCACCAAGTACATCGCTCTGAACCCCAGCTCCAAGCTGAAGGTGAGGCTGGGGGCCTTCCAGAAGCCCCGCACCACAAGCCTGCAGCGCCCCTGGGTCGTCCTTTCCAGAGAGGCCGGTGGAGGGCGCCGCCTCCCACACGGTCCAGCCAGGCTCAGAGCCCCAGGCCCAGCCGCCGCACGTCTGCCACGGGAGCCCGGGCCGTCCGTCCTCGTCACTGTCCATCCCCTGTGCCTGGACTCTGCTGTGTGGCTGCCCACCGGTGTGGCCGCCAGGGACGAGAGTTCCCTCCTTCTTCCTTTGGCTTAGGGGGAAAAAGACCGACAAAAATATGAGGTCGCGCGCCGCCTTGGGGGGCTTGTGGATGAGATCCGCGCTCAGTACCAGGCCGCCTGGGAAGCCCCAGAGGTGAAGACAAGGCAGCGGGCAGTGGCCCTGTATTTCATCGACAAGGTAGGGGTGTACTGAACCACTGGGGGTTTCTGCAGTGTGTGTGCGCGCGCACGTGCGTGTGAGTGCATACATGCATGTGTGTGATGGTTCTTCCTGTGTAGGTGTGTGAGTGCATGTGTGTGCATGCGTGTGCCACCACTTGGATGGTTCTTCCCGTGCATGTGTGTACACACACACGTGTGTGCGTGTGTGCACGTGTGTGCCACCGCTCTGATGGCTCTTCCCGCCCAGCTGGCACTTCGAGCAGGACACGAGAAGGAGGACAAGACGGCGGACACGGTGGGCTGCTGCTCCCTCCGCGTGGAGCACGTGCGGCTGCATGCGCGGGCTGCCGGCCGCCAGCACGTGGTGGAGCTGGATTTCCTGGGAAAGGACTCCGTCCGCTACCATCAGCTCGTGTCAGTGGAGGAGCCGGTGAGCGCCCTGCCCCGTGACCTCGAACACGTGGGTGTTCAGTGCAGTGTCTCAGTTGGGAGGGAAGAGCCAAGTGAGAGCTGTCTTGGGAAGTCATGGGTCAAAGTGGAGGAGGGCCACGCAGCTGTGCTTGCCCGGGGTTTGGGCTGGTGGGGAGGACGGTGTGTGCTCCCGGAAGGGATGGGAGGAGGGAACCCGGCACAGCCCTGATGGATCTCGTGTGGCTCGCCTGGTCCCAGGCCAGGCTCAGACCGATGGAATTGGTGGCAGAGGTTGGCTGGGGCAGGCTGCCCGCGGGTCCGTGGGGCTCAGGAGCCACGCTCCAGCCTGGAGCACACGGCCCCGGATGCACCAGCGGGGCCAGGCGGGGCGGGAAAGATGGCAGTGCCACGGGCTGTGGTGTGGGCCTGGCGGCTGAGGTACACAGCTCTTTCTGGGCCTGGTCTGTGTCTTTTCCTGTCTCCAGGAGACCTGTCCCTCCTCGGTGGCTTCAGCTTCAGGCGTCTTCTTGTGGCTGCAGATTAATCTCTCCTGTGTCTCAGGTGTTCAGGAACCTGCAGCTGTTCATGAAGAACAAAAAGCCCAGGGACAGCCTCTTCGACAGATTGACCGTAAGACCGTGTGTGTGTGTGTGTGTGTGTGTGTGTGTGTGTGTGTGTCTGTCTGTCTGTCTGTCTGTCTGTCTGTCTGTCTGTGTGCCAGTAGTGGGTCTTGAATTCAGGACTTGGACACTGTCTCTGAACTTCTTCACTCAAGCCTAGCACTCTTACCACTTGAGCTGCAGCTCCACTCCCAGCTTTTTGGTGTTTAGTTGGAGCTAAGAGTCTTTCTTGCTTTGGGTGGCATTGAACGGTGATCCTCAGATCTCAGCCTCCAGCATAGCTAGGATTGCAGGCGTGAGCACCGGCGCCCCCGGCTGCCTGTGTTTTTGGTGCAGTTGTGCAGGACAGAGCCCCTGCAGGGGGAGGAGCTGTGCTCTTGACAGAAGCAGGTTCCTTGCTTTGCCTGTCCCCTCCCCGCCCCCAGGCTGGGAGTGGCCCGGGAACTGTCCCCAAGGAACCCTGTTGATGATCCCATGTCTGCTGTCCCCAGACCTCCAGTCTGAACAAGCACCTGCAGCATTTGATGCACGGGCTGACGGCGAAGGTGTTCCGGACGTACAATGCCTCTGTCACTCTGCAGGAGCAGCTGCAGGTGCTGACCCGCGGTGAGCAGAGCCCGCTGTGGGCATCCTGATGCCAGGCCAGGCTGGTCCCTGGGAGTCACTGAGATGCAAGGCCTGGACTGGGCATGTGTGGAGCTGGAGCTGGGTGCCTGGCCATCTGGGTGGTGGAAGGATGCTTGAAGGCCTGTGCCAAGTTCTGGGAGGGCGGGCGGACGGGCCGGAGGCACTGGCCCGGCCGGGCAGTCCAGGGTGTGAGCTGCCCATTCCCCTCTTCCCGCACTCTTAGGGCCCTCAGCAGATTCCACCCTGCCTCCTGCAGGCTGGTCCCTCTCCGCTCCTTGGCTCTTAGAGGGTCCTGATGGGCCTCTGCCCCTCCCCCCTGCCAGCGGCACCCCAGCCCACTGACTTCTTTTTCTTCCCTAATTTAGATGTGCAGTGGGGCAAAGAAGTTTCCAGAGTGCCCTTTCCCTTCACCCGGCACAGCAAAGCCATTCCCTAGCCCCCGCTCCCGGGCATCCTGTCCTCAGGCGGCACAGGCCCTGGGGCGTGGGGTGCAGTCAGTGCCGTGGGTGGACGGCTGGCCGAGGCCAGTGTGCTGTGAGCTGAGGCTGGCCACAGGGTTGGGTTGGATCAGCATCCGGGGGCTCCTGACAAGGCCCTCAGGGGGCCAGGGACCCCACAGCCAGAGGAAAGATGGGGGCAGAGGAGCCCGCTTCCCCACACTGCCATGCAGCTGGTGGGGTGCAGCTGCTGGGGTCTGGGGCGCCCTGCTGGGCGTCCGCCTGCGGTGTGTGTCTCCGGAGGGACTTGGATGTCCCCAGCCCATTTCCTGGTGGCATGTGTGGGAGGATGTCACCAGTGAGGCCGGGCCCTGGGGTCTGGGTGGTGACGAGGGGCTTGTGTTAGGGTCCCCAGACCCCCCAGGGCCCTCACTGCTGCCCCGCCTGCCCTCTGCCCCCACCCCCGGCTCCTGCTAGCTCCCAACCCCGTGCCCCGCTGGTGACGGGGTCTACTGGGTGCCCCACCCCTGCCAGTGTCCTGGCCTGTGACTGTCAGAAAGATGGGCCAGGCCGGGTGCAGCTCAAACAAAACACAGGCCAGGTGGGCAGACAGAGCGACTGACCATTGCTGTCTCTCAGCTACAGACAGCCAGGCCGACAAGGTCCTGGCCTACAGCCGGGCGAACCGGGCGGTGGCCATCCTCTGCAACCACCAGCGCGCCACTCCCAGGAGCTTTGAAACTTCCATGCAGGCGCTCCGCAGGAAGGTGTGGAGGCTACACTGCACCTCTCGCCCGCCCCCTGGGGCAGGGGGTCCTGGAAGGGGGCAGAGGTGCTCCCAGGAATCAGAGCTGCCTGGGGGGCGCAGCTCAGGTGTAGCCAATCCCTCCCTGCGCAGGTGGCCAGGATGCAGAAAGGGGTGGAGTGTTTGCAGGGCAGGTCTGGTTGGGACCCGTGGAGGCTGTCCCTCGGGGCGGGTCTGGGTGGTACAGGAGAGGCCCTGCCTAGACCCGTTTCTTCTCAGATCGAGGCAAAGGAGGCCCAGGTGGCTGAGGCCCAGGAGGAGCTGCAGAGGGCCATGGCCAGCCCCAGGACCGGAGGGGACAGCAAGTCCAGGAGGTGCGTGGGGGCAGCGCCTTGACCCCGGAGCCCCAGCGTTGGGGGGGGGTCAGCCTTCCTTTGCAGTGTTTTTGTTTCCAGCTATCGTTCTGTGGCCCTTAAGGGCACAAGCTGTTGCTACTGTGGACAGAAACGGCGGGGAACCCTGGGCAGCCCTGGCCTCCCGTGGGCTGCGCAGGCGGGCTGCTCCCTGTGTGTGGCATGGTCTTCTGGCACCTCATCACCAGAGGTGTGGCCACCATTGTCTATTCTCGGGAAAGCAAGTCCGCGTCCATTGGGCTGTGGTTGAATCTTTAGAGCAGGCTTGCATGGTACAGGTCTGTCCGGGCTCTTGCTGTTCTTCCCCTGTGGACTGTGACCTGTGGGTGTGGAGGAGGTACTGGGCGGGTGGACCACAGTAGGCGGTCAGCTCCGGCCTCCAGTGTGGGTGCCGAGAAGTACCCTGTGTGTCTCCGGTGCTCTGTCTCCCTGCAAGTGGGCATAAGTCTGATGTTTGTCTCGGATCCTGGTGTTGGTTCGTGTCAGCCCTGGAGCTGAGGCTCATATGAGCAAAGCCCCTGCAGGTGTCTCTGCACAGGACCCCGGCCTGGGTCCCAGTGTGTCATCCGATGTGGCTGTCGGCAGGGTGGCTTGGCGGAGGCAAAGGGTTAAAGGAGTACCTGTTTACAGTATGCAGCTTTGCTTCAAGAAGCAGGAAGGAGCCTGTGCTGCTGCACTTCGTAGAAAGAGGGCTGAGCATGTCCTCAGGCCCTCGGCCACTGGCCCTGGCCCCAGCCTCTGTCCTGGTCTGCTGCATCCCGAGTGCCCCCTCCCTGCAGCCGCCCCTCCCACCCTGCAGCCCCGAGGGTGCAGGCAGCTGTGCTGTGTGTCTGATGTGGCTGCTGGTTCAGGACTGCTGGGCTTTGATCTGTGGCCTCCTGCCTCTGCACTGGGCAGCTGTGGCCGGGCGGGGAGGTCGGTGCAGGTCTTGGGCCTCCTGTCTTCCGCCAGGTTATTGCAGCAGCGGCAGCAGCGGCTGCAGCGGCTGAGCGGACAGCTGGCGCGGGCGCGGGCCCAGGCCACGGCTAAGGACGAGAACAAGCAGGTGGCGTTGGGCACGTCCAAGCTCAACTACCTGGACCCCCGGATCAGCATTGCCTGGTGCGTGGGCCTCAGGCCACAGTGCCTAGTGTGGTCTGGCTTTTCCAAGGGGACCTGGTTTGGGCCCAAGGACATGCCGTCCCGGGTGCAGAGGCCCGTGTCTTCCCTTCCCTGAGCTTTAGGATGGTTTGGGGTGGGGCGGGCAGAGCTGGGGACATGGGGTCACCCAGTACCCACTGGGAGTGGGGGCGGCCGGCCTGAGGATGCCCGTGCTGTGGCTTCGGTGCCAGCGGGGTGGGTGTGCTGATGGGTGCTCGGGTCTCTGGTCCCCTGCACGAGGGCTGCTCTCTTTCCTGGCTTTGGCCTTCACGCAGGATGTGGCTGATGTCCTGCAGGTGTAGGAGGTTCGGGGTGCCTGTGGAGAAGGTCTACAGCAGGGCGCAGCGGGAAAGGTTCGCCTGGGCCCTGCAGGAGGGGGACGAGCACTTCCAGTTCTAAGCGAGCTCTGTCGCTACTGAAGCAGCGCTGGAGGCTGGGCAGGCAGATGCGTCGTGCGGGTGCACTGATGCAGAGCCGGACCCTGGCCCGTCCTAGGCAGTGCCCAGCACACTCGCAGCTGAACCGGCCATGGGCGCAGGGCGGCTGCAGGTCTACCTCCCCCAGGCCCGGTGGAGCCCAGGCCTCCCCGCCAGGAGTCTTCTCTAGCTGCAGCCCCACACCGGCCACCAGGCTTGGGATCCGATGGAAGCTTGCGTGTGGGCCGCGCCTGCTGTGACCGTGCAGCCCCTCTGATGCTGGCTGAAGGTCTGGCTGCACTTGGTACACGTGTAGAGGCTCTCGCCATGTTGAGTCCTCAGGTGCCCAAAGCCCGGAGTAGTGGACGAAGGCCCTGCCACACTTGCTGCGGTCCCGGGATGCTGGGTCGAGTGACCGCTGGCTTAAGGCCTTGCTACTCTGTAGCAGCCTCCTGCTTCTAAAGTGCCTTCCTGTAACCTCAGCCTGGCAGCAGGCTGCCTGCCCCACCGCTTGCTGCTGGCTCGAGGGCTAGTCTGAGGACAGCTGCACAGCCAGACACGGATGGCCTCAGACGCAAGAAGGCATGTGAGTCCGAGAAGGCGCCGGCACTCTGGTGGAGACCGAGCAGCCGCGCAGTGGGTGCCGATATTCCTGTCCAGCCCCCCACCCCTGCATCCTCCCAACACCCAGGACCATGGCACGGGTGAGGGATGGGTCTGAGGGGACGTCTCTGGTGACCAGGAGTGGGCTGAGCTCCGGTCTTCACCTGCCCCCTTGGGGCTGACATGGAGCCTGGGAAGCACTGGCTGAGACGTGCGAAGCAGAGCAGGGAGGCACACCGACGAAGGTGACCGCCAGGGAGCGTGTCCAGTGCCAGCTTCTTTTTTGGGCTTGGACAGGACAGCCTGCCTTACCTGCTCCCAAACCCCTCAGCAGAGCATTTTTGGGGTGCACAGGAGGCCTTGCTTAGGTAGCCAGTACTGAGAACTGCCCAGCGTCCCCCAGGGCTTGTGGGCTGAGCACCAACGGTCTTTGTTTGATACCAGGGTGGACCATGTGGCCACTTAAATAAAGATGTCAGATGCTACACGTTACCTGCACTCTTTCCTGAGGCCAGGAGCTCCAGCAGGGGGTGGCACGGGGCAACGGTCCGCCCAGTGGGCACGCCAGCCTGAGGAGCCCTCTGGTGCCTCTAGGCACTCCCACGGGAGGAGGGGGGATGTGGGAGGCCTGGCCTGTGGTGGGCCATGGCAGGGCAGTAGGCCCAGGTATAGATAGGGAGGGCAAGGCTGGGCATGGTGCTCAGAAGTTTCCTGAGACCCACTCCCTGGCACTGTTTGGCAGACCTGAAAGCTAAGCAACCTGCTATGAAGAAAGCTGGTCAGAACTGCAGCGAGGCGTCTGACGGAGCAGCCTGGGTGCTGAGGCCTGCGGCCTCCTGATGGAACCCAGGCCACTCTGGGGGGAGGGGGTGTCCCCACTGGAGGAACAAACTTTTCCTAAGCCAGGCGCACAGGCGCACAGGCCCAGAGGCCCAAACCAGGTCGCAGCAGCCTCTCTGACCAGGCCGGGAGGACCACGCTCCTGCTTGAGGATGGAGGGTTGGCGGGGTAGAGGGTAGAGGGTTTGGGCCCAGTGGGCTGTAGGGAGAACCCCACAAATAAGCCCGGTGTTTGGGGGCTGGAGGGCGGTACGCATTGGCCAGTGCCCTCACCGGGGGCCGAGCGACCTTACAGCGAGGGAGACACTCATCGCACTCATGGGGGCCATTATGGGACCCCTCTTCCTTCCTCGACCGGAGCCCAGCATCTCCCTCTTCCCCGGCTCCGAACTGGGGGTGCTGGGCCATCTGGGGTTCCCAGGGCGGGGGGGGGCAGGGCAGCACCGCGGCTGGCGGAGGGGGGCTGCCCCAGGGCTCAGCGCTGGCGTTGGAGGGGGCGTCGTCCACGCACACTGCGGGCACGGGAGGAGCCTGGCTGGAAGTGCCCTCCCGCCGCCCTGCGCTTCCGGGCCCCTCTGGGTGCTGGAGGACTGGAGGACCTTGCCTCAGTGGCCTGCGGGACAGTCTCGGGCCCCGCGCCGCCCTGTCCCCCTCCCTGGGCTCTGCGTCCTCAGGCTGTCAGCCCCCAGCTCGCTCACACTATGGCCCGGGCCCCGGGCGTGGTGGAGAGGCAGGCCCTGACTCCCGGAGGCTGTGACCAGAACGGCTTCAGGGCTCGGTGCGTGGCCCAGGCTGAGCAGGAGCCAGGCTGGTGCAGACCCGGCTGGGCACGGGAGGCCCTGGCCGGACCGGCCGCCCCACGCAGAGCTCCACCCAGGCCCCCGTTTGTGCAAGAGAGCGGGGTGCAGGCCTGTCCCCTGGTACCCGTGCGGAGGCCCGGGCATCTGACCCGGTGCCCCGCCTTGGGGCTGCTGTGCACACCCTCGAAGCCTGGCGTTCCACATGCTGGCCTGAGCTGGCTCTTACTACCCATGCCAGCCAGGAGCTCATTGAATCCTGTAAGGTCTGCACAGGGACACCTCCCTCCCTCTCGGCTAAGTCTCCACCCAGTATCTGTTACCTAGGTACCGAGCAGACCTGGAAGCAGTCATCTCCTCTGCTAGGTCACATCCTGGGCCACCTCTGGTCACATGCCTCCCATCTGACCTTAGGAGCGTCCTAGATCCTGAGGTCACATTCAGATCCAGTGTGGCCACACCTTTTCCTGTCCCTGACCTAGATAAGTCCTGGCCCAGGAGTGGGTCCCCCCCTCCTTCCTTTTTAGCCATGCTTTCCCTCCATGCTTGGAGGGGGCAGCAGTTTGGTAAATAAACTTCTTTTCCTGCCTGAATAGTGCGTGGTGTTCTCTTCATTGGCTACCTAATGAAACCTACCTATTTAATATACCTTACAAATCCTGGCTGCCCGAGAGGCTGAGATTAGAGATCAGTTCAGTCAGCCTGGGCAGACAAATCTGTAAGACCCTTATCTCCAACTAACCAGCAAAAAGCTAGGTATGAAGGTGTGGTTCAAGTGGTGGAGCACTAGCCTTGAGCAAAAAAGCCAAGCATGCATGAGGCCTTGAATTCTAGCCTCAGCACTGGCACATAAATGCTGCTCACAGGGAAAAAGGAAGGGTCTGAGTTGGCCATCCGGACCCAGGAAGCAGGGGGTCAGTGGAGCTGTCTGTGGCTGCCCCCTATCAGCTGCAGAACCCTCCACCTCGGGACCCTGTGCTCCATCCTCAGCCTGGCTGCTCACAGGGGTGGAGAAGGGATCATGTGATTACAGAAGAGACCCCCATTAGGGAGGTACAGGGTGGCAGGAAGGGCCCTGGGACTGAGGAGCATTACTGACAAGGGGTTGGGCCTGGTTACCTCCCTGACTTAGTGGACTTAGAGTGACCCAGGCCCGTGGCTTGGCTTCTTCTTGGTAGTGTGGAAAGTTTCCACTGGATTTAAGATGAGAACATTAGAGCACAGTTTGCCCACTTGGCACATTACACAGCCTGATCTGCTCCTGCCTGCCCCTGGGCAGGCATGGGCACACAGCACCTACAACCCCCAGTAATCACCTGAACCCAAGTTCCCAAGCAGCTTGAGCTACACTGCAAGTACCTTGTGTGTGCGTGCGCATGCACATGTGCACACGTGTGTCACTGGAGTGGGGTCCCTCCTATGTTGTCCCTGGTGTGCCCCGCAGCTATTATTTCTGACATGCTGGCTCTTCTGAACTTGTTTAACGGGAGGATCCGAGTGACACAGCGCAGTCCATGTGCTGCTGGGACCCTGCTCCTGGGACTGGGGACCCGAGATACACGCACAGTTCCCTGCAGAGTGATTCAGTGTCCAACTTGGGGAAATCGCGTGACCCCAAACCACAGGGGGCTCAGAGGAACACAGCACACGCTGGAAAGATGTTTATGAGAAAATATATCTCCTCAGTCGGTGGGAAAGGCGGTGTACAGCAATGGAACTGTGGTGAGGCTGTCAGGGGCAGTAAGCACACGAGCAGAAAACACAAGGCCCACCCCAGTGCGCACAGTGTGTAAGGAGCTGAGGCTACAACAAGAAACACTGGACAAGACAGTATCTGTCACAACACAAAGCCAAGGTTGTGGCTGATTTGGGGGGTGCACAGGACACAGCAGTCACTGTATTTGGCACAAGGGCAGGAAGCATGGCCTGGGCATTTGGACACGCTAGGTGTCCCTGCACCAGGAGCCAGACACATGGAAGCAGCTGGGCACTGAGACACCAGCTCGTCTGTGTGGCTGAGGTACAGTGTGGAAAGGTGCCAGGACCCTGCAGCAACCTCAGGCCAGGCTGGCCAGGAGTCTCGCGAGTTTTGTCTGCAGGGCTCTGAGGAGGAACCAGAAGGCAAATCCCAAGCTCTGGAGGCCAAAGGCAGAGGTGTGGAGCTGCGTACTGGCCTGCAGCCAAGTGTGGCTCAGCCTGGAGTCTGCCCCGTCCTGAACACCGCCTCTCACCTTCCTCTGCAGCGTCTACCGGCTCAGCCCCTCGCACAGCAACTACCACCTGTTGGTGCCCAAACTGGGGCAGGCCCAAGTTGCTAGGAATGAAGTCCAGGCACAGCCTGACGCCACAGCCTGTCAGAAATGGGGGTGGAACAGGCCAGCCAGTCAGCCCCACCTGCCCCTGCACAGAAGAGAGGGGCCCAGCCCAGGTCCTTCCCAGCCCTGCTGGGCCTCCACATCCCACCCAGTGTGGGGACAGAGGGCATAGCCAGGGTGCTCACTGGACATGCACGACCACGTCTGTGGTCGGCGTTGAGAGGCCCGGCTGCAGCCTCGTGGTTGTCTTCCTGTAGGCCGAGGCCCGGGTGGGCAGAGATGCTGGACACGGTGGTGGGGGAGGGCAGTACCTCAACACCTTGTACTCCCAAGAAGGCCCTGGCTTTTGCTGACTACTTTCCTGCTATGAGAACGCTGATGCTTGGCGGGGTTCTCAGATTTTCCCCTGGGATACTGCTCAGATGTCCAGAAGGTTCTGAACACCCAGGTGGTCCACTGAAGGCCTTGATGAGGCAGTCAGGGCAGGGGCCTCTCCAGTGGGTAGCAGCTGACAGTGAGGACTGATGGCCACTTGTGCGGAGCTGCCCAATGGGGTCCTCTTGGCACACGAGGATGGAAAAAGATCACCTGCAGCAGCGTGGTTCTCCTGTGCAAAGCAGCTCTGGGCAAGGCCTCTCTGCCACTCTCTAGGGGTACAAGAGCCCCAGCTAGGCTGGCCCCACTGGGCTGTGTCCATGTGGGGCTCCTGTCTCCTCAAGGGGCTTCTGTTGGCGTGATCTGCGTTAGCAGCCTGGAAATGATGAGAAACAGCCTTGAGTAACCGAGGAAGCGTCGTTACTCCTGTTTCTTGGCTGGGAGAAGCAGCTAGCCCGGCTCACGTGCAGCTGGTCCTGCTGGTGAGCCTGGCCAAAGGCCTGAGGGCAGGGCTGGGGCCTCAGCTGTCGGTGTGAGAGCGCGCACGCGCACACACATGCCCGAGCGTGCATGTGCGGGGTGCACTTGCTACTTCTGGAACCTTGAGGTGGTGCAGCCTCGTGGATTGGGTGAAGCAGCAGATCTGACATTGCCAACCTGTCCTGCACGGCACGATGGACACAGCCTAACTCAGTTATGCCCAGTTCTGCTAGGTTTGAACTTGGCTCAGGCTTTCTGCTCAGTGGGCTGTACCATGTGCTGTCTCCCCTCTGCACAGGCGGGGGCTCACTGTGGAGGGATGGACACGCCCCTCCAGCCCTCTGACAGCAGCACGCTGCACCGTAAGGGCCCCCGGGTGGATGCACACGTTTCTCTGGGGTGAAGTGTGTGGTGTAGTAGGGAATGCAAACCTTCAACTTGCAGAGGGCGTTTACCACAAGACCCTGGAACAGTGTGGACACGGGTCTGAGGCTCCTCCATGCATGAATGATTAGATGTGCACATTTCACCACACTCTTCGATAAAAAGTTGTATCTCATTTTTATTCACTTACTTTATTTTTTGTTGGTTGTGGAACTTTGTTTTCTGGTGGCTAGTTGGAAATAAAGTCTTATGGACTTACCTGCCTGGGCTGGCTTTGAACCTTGATCCTCAGATCTCAGCCTCCTGATTAGCTAAAATTATAGGTGTGAGCCACTGGTGCCTGGCTCATTTTTAATTTTAGTGATGGTACTGGGCTTTTGCTCTCGTTTTGCTTTTCTGTTCACAGCTGCCATCCTATCACTTGAACCACACCTCCAGTATAGCATTTTGCTAGTTAACTTGAAGTAGTGTCTGGGACTTCGCTGTCCAGGATGGCTCAGAACTGCAGTCCTCATATCTCCGCTGCCTGAGTAGGTAGGATTACAGGCGTGAGGCACTGGCACCTGGCTTGTACCTCTTTTTTTTTGGTATTGGTACTGAGGCTTAAACTGAGGCCCTGGATGCTGACAGTCCACTTCTGGCTTTTCAGTGCTTAATTGGAGATAAGTCTCATGGCCTTTCCTGCCCAAGGTTGGCTTTAAACAGGCAGCCTAAGATCTCAGCCTCCTGAATGGCTAGGATTACAGCGTGAGCCACCAGTGCCCAGCTTGTACCTCATCTTTTTTCACTTGACTCAATAATGGAGATTAAGCATCTTTCCATATACTTACAAGCCATTCACACTTTAATGTGCAAACTGCCTGACTTTGGCTCATCTTTCTGTTTGGAGTCTTCAGAGTCTATAGATTGGGAATGATAGCCACTTGCTACAGTAGCCAGGGTAAGTATCTGGACACAATGACGAAAAGTCTCCAACTCATAACTTGAGTAGGGATAGGGCTCTCTCCTCCCACTTGTGCCTCTGCCATCTCTGAGACCTTCTAGGAGGCCAGGCCTGGGGCTGGAGTCAACCCTATCTGCAGACACTCTACTGCCAGAATTATTACGTCCATGGCCTTTACAGCTGCCAGAAGGTCTGGGGTCTGCAGCTTCCTATCTACAAGTTAGGTGAAGCAATTTCATGACCCTAAAGCATGCAATACTGACACAGCCAGCCCTGGGTTGTAGCATCATCTCCTACTGACCATCTGTGTGTGTCTGTGCATGTGTGTGCCACTCCTGGGGCTTCATTCAACTCAGGGCCTCATGCTCTGGCTGTGCTTTTTCTAAAAAGCTCATGGCTGGTACTCTATCACTTGGGCCATGACTCCATTTCCAGCTTTTTACTGGTTAATTGGAAATAATGATCTCTTGGAGTTATTTGCTCTGGGTGGCTTCAAAGGGAGATCTCAGATCTCAACCTCTCGATTAGTTAGGATTCTAGTAAAAGGCACAAGCACCCAGCTTGGCTATCCACATTTTTGTTGTTATTGTCATTAGTCATGGGTTTTGAACTCAGGGTTTGGGCACTGTCTCTGAGGGTTTTTAGTTGTTGATTTTTCTCAAGGCTAATGCTCTACCACCTTGAGCCATAGCTCCACTTTCAGTTTTCTGGTGGTTAATTGGAGATAAGTGTTGTTTGGACTTTCCTACCTGGTCTGGCTTCAAACTGTGATCCTCAGAGCTCAGTCTCCTGAATAGCTAGGATTATAGGTGTGGGCCACGGGCACCTGGTGGCTACCCACATTTTAATATGATTAAAATCACGATTGTTTTCCTTTGTGATCTGGTGAAGAATAGCCTTTCTAACAGAAAGAAGAGCTATTTATCAATTGTCTGTGATCTGGTGCTTTTTCTGAATGTGAATTCCTCTGAGCAGGAAGAGGACTGGTAACAGGAGGTAACAGTCAACACGGAGGTAACAGTCATCAACAAGGAGGTAACAGTCAACAACAAGGAGGTAACAGTCAACAAGGAAGTAACAGTCAACACGGAGGTAACAGTCAACACGGAGGTAACAGTCATCAACAAGGAGGTAACAGTCATCAACAAGGAGGTAACAGTCAACAAGGAGGTAACAGTCATCAACAAGGAGG
>NW_012267395.1:64616-65861 GCF_000151885.1 Dipodomys ordii | reverse complement strand
CCTCAGCTCTTCAGCTCAAGGCTAGCGCTCTACCACTTGAGCCACAGCGCCACTTCCGGCTTTTTTTCTTTTTGCTTACGTGGTGCTGAGGAATCGAACTCAGGGCCTCGAGCATGCAAGGCAAGCGCTCTACCACTGAGCCACCTTCCCAGCCCCATGCAGCCGGCGGGGCGGCGGCTCACGCCTTCAGGCACAGGTGGACAAAAGAAGTTTACAGCGGAAAGGGCCTGTGACTACCTTGTCCTCTCCTGGCCTCCCGTAGGCAGCGCCCACCCCCGACCGTTCTTAGTCGGTCTGCGAACCTCCAGCCCTCCGCTGCCCACAGGCCTGCCCTGCCCCGCCCCGGCAAGCGTCCCCCTGCTGCCGTCCCTGCCCTGACTCCTGCTCTCGCCTGACCCCGGGTTTTTCCCTCTCAGGACTCAGTCTCCTCCGGACTTTTTCCCCACTGCCATTCATGCTCCTCCCCCAAGCTGCCACTGTCCAATCACTTCCTGACAGCTCGCCATGTGGGGCTCGGCCCCACCCCCTCTAGTAGCACGCCCCGCCCCCTTCGATGGCGTGCCCCTCCCCCTCGGGCCTTGCTGGGGCCCAGCCCTGTGGGGCGGTGATGTCAGCCTCTCAAACCGGGCCGGGTCTGCGGATGCCCTGCCCCTCCAGCAGGCCGGGCCACGGGGCCAGCCGGGCTCCACGGGTTTTACAATCCTAGCTACTCAGGAGGCTGAGATCTGATCACGGTTCACAGCCAGCCTGGACAGGAAAGTCGGTGAGACTGATCTCCAGTGAAAAGAATATACCCTTTGGGCTGGGAATGTGTCTTATGGTAGAATGCTTGGGTAGCACTCGTGAAGCCTTGGGTGCACTTCCTCTACCACGTGAACAACCACAGAAGCCAGCACTGTGACTCAAGTAGTACAGCACCAGCCTTGAGCCCAGCGGGGCTCGTGGACAGCACCCAGGCTCTGAGTCCAAAAAGAAAAGTATACACTTTACCTGACTTATGTAACTGTAACCTCTCTCTATGTTGCTTTTACAGCAATAATGAATGCATTTTAAAGAGGGATGTATGCTTTGCTTAGTTTTCTCATCTCAACCACAGTACAATGTTGCAGACTCCTGCCCACAGGAGGGGCATCCCAGGAACCTGGCAGATGCGGGTCTGTTCTATTTGACAGTCAAATGCTAAACAACTGATACCACCCAGTGTGCCACTGGTAGAGTGTGCCCTTTTTTTTTTTTTTTTGGTCG
>NW_012267395.1:58424-64566 GCF_000151885.1 Dipodomys ordii | reverse complement strand
AATTGTGCCTTGTCTTCATTGTGTAACAAATGTTCTTACCCTGAATGGCTTTCTCCTAATTCTTTTTTTTTTCTTTTTTTTTTGTCGGTCATAGGGGCTGGACTCTGGGCCTGGGCACTGTCCCTCAGCTCTTCAGCTCAAGGCTAGTGCTCTACCACTTGAGCCACAGCGCCACTTCTGACTTTTTCTGCTTATGTGGTGCTGAGGAATCAAACCCAGGGCCTCAGGCATGCAAGTCAAGCGCTCTACCACTGAACCACCTTCCCAGCCCTACTTTTTTTTTTGTCGGTGTGGGGCTTGAACTCTGGGCTTGGGCGCTGTCCTTGTGCTCTTCAGCTTAAGGCGAGTGCTCTACCACTTGAGCCACAGCACCACTTCCGGTTTTCTAGTGGTTTACTGGAGATAAGAGTCATACAGACTTTCCTGCCTAGGATGGCTTTGAACTATGATTCTCAGATCTCAGCCTCCTGAGTAGCTAGGACTACAGGTGTGAGCTACCAGCTCCCAGCAGTCTTAAACTGTTTCCCATGCTGGTTTTTGCTGGGAGCAGTGTCCAGGGTGCTGGGTGACAGCACCCTGCAGTATGAGCAGGACCATCTGGTCGCACTCGGACGCTGACACAGCACACGGTTGTACTGTGAAACCACAGCATTAGCCTGCAGCATACTTTACCTTCACCCACCCAGGAATCTCAGGTTCTCAGCAATCTAGTGGGGTCAAGCACTGCCAGTAGGAAACTGAGGTCTAAGGCAGTCAGCAATGTGTCTTTCAACTCTGAAGGCTTGTCCTCTCTATCACCTGCTTCCTCCCCAGGAAGCAAGAATATCCTGTTAAACCATGTCTCTTCTCTGCTGGGCGCTAGTGGCTCACACTTGTAATCCTAGCTACTCAGGAGGCTGAGATCTGAGGATTGCAGTTGGAAGCCTGCCTAGACAGTTAAACCCACAAGACTCTTATCTCCATTTAATCAGCAAAATGCTGGAAGTAGAGCTGTGGTTCAAGTGGCAGAGCACCAGCTAAGCGACAGTGTCCAAGCTCTGAGTTCAAGCCATAGTACCAGCACAAAAGAAACAAAATATGCGGGGCGCTGGTGGCTCTTGCCTGTAATCCTAGCTACTCAGGAGGCTGAGATCTGAGGATCAGGGTTCAAAGCCAGCCCGGAAAGGAAGTCCATGAGACTCTTATCTCCAGTAAACCACCAGAAAACCAGAAGTGGCACTGTGGCTCAAGCAGCAGAGCACTCACCTTGAGCTGAAGAGCTGAGGGACAGTGCCTAGGCCCAGAGTTCAAGCCCCATGACTGACCAAAAAAACAAAAAAAAGATATATCTCTGCAGGAGAATCTGCAAGCCTAAAAGCCTAAGAACCCAGGGCTGGGCCTGTAGTTTTGTGGAACTCTGCTAAGATAACCTGAGGCCCTGGGCTTTATCGGTGGTACCACAAAACCAAACCACACACCCCAAAACCCCTAAAACAAAGCCAAACCCAAGCAAACAAAAACAAAACAGAAGGAAGAACATACCTTCCTGCTGCTGGCAGAGGTGCAACCCTGCTGTCTGGCACTGCCTCTGGTGTCCGCACAGCCCAAGCTGGGGGCAGGCGTGCGGCAGCATGGCCCTCAGCAGCTGGGGTCCTAAGGGTGGAGAAGTTGTCACTGTGGGTCCAATAGGCTCCTTTCCCAGACAGCACCGGGCCCATGTGGCGCTGGCAGTAAGTAATCAGCCTCCTCCCCCTTTACCTTGAGATGACTCTCCATTGGGGCAGTTACAAGGTAACAGGACCTTCTGTCTGGGCAGCTGCAGCCCCTTATCTACTACTTTGGCAGCTGCCACAATCCTCACCCGCCATGATGAAGTCCCAGCCTCCAAGCCCCTCAGGTTACGAAGGTCACCTCAGACACTCACTGGGCTTCTTCTCCCACGTGAGGAGGGTCTTGCTGGCAATAAACCTTCCTTTGTTCTATGGGTCTGGGTGTCTGTGTGGCTCTCCGGCAGGGCCAGTGGCCGCATCCTCACCGATACCTACACGGGAAGCAGCCTCGGCAGCTGGGTCTGCCCCTTTCTTAGTTAACAGAATGCTGTGCCCTAGACGACAGCAAGGCCTCCCAGGGGAAAGAGCAATTACAATCCCAGAGTAACTCAAACCAAACCCAGTGTGGGCACCCCGAGGGCGTGTGGGTGCCTGGCACCATCACAGACCTGCGTGTTCAAGCCCACACAGCACAGCTAAGGATTCACTCTCAGAGGCTTCCGGCCAACCTCCAGGCCAGGACTTTAACTGCTGGTATATAGGAGGCGGGGCAACTGCTGAGCTGATCACATGACACAGCCAGGAATATTGTGGCCTTTGCAGACTATCTGCCTTATGGCCCACTCAGCACACACGTGCCTCTTGCTATCGCTTTTTTTTTTATACACAGTAAGTATTTGAGGGCAGGCTACCAGCATGAAGCCAGAGCCAGGAGGCTGCAGGGCACAAGGCACTGATCTTGCCCTGCCATCTGGCGGACAGTTTCATTCAGGCTTCAAACATCCCAGCAAAGCGCAGCCGCAGCCTGAGTGCGCCTGACACACGTGTCCTCTCACCTGCCTCTGCACCGTCTCAGCAGATCTCCACTGCTGGGTCACGAGGCTTCTTCCCCTCGGACGGTGTGAGGCCAGCCAGCTGCGGCGACCCCCCGAGGATACCTGCACAGGGAGAGGTCAGCAAGAATGCCCTGCCCTGGGGAGCACTGGCTGGACACAGGGCACACAGTGTGGCCTGGTTTCCAGGACAGGGCTGATCTGGGGAACTCCTGCGTCAGTCCACAAAGAGAGAAGCTACATCGTGTCACTGAGGCCAGATGTGGGAGAGAGGGAGTCTTGTCCCCAGAGGGCCCCTGCTCTGCTCAGGCCCCGGCTCCTGCCAGGCTGCTCGGGGATTCCTCAGAAGGGAAGGCATGGGCCTGGCCAGTAGAGCCTCTTCTGTTGGGAGCTCTGTGTCCAAGTCTGTCCCCCAGACAGCTGTTAGTGTTCCTGCAGCCGAGCCTGGAGGCTGGGAGCAGCGCGGAACAGGGCTGTGGCTGGAGGTTGCCCTGCGGTGGCGTGGGCTCGTGGGTCTGATGGCAGAGGCTCTGGGGCCTCGCGTGCAGCTGGACCCCACGTGGCATGGTGTGCTCAGTGCTTCTTCCTTGGGTGGCGCCTGCGGTGGCGGATGAGACAGGAGCTGTAGGCGAAGGCTTTCCCACACACCTCGCACTTGTAGGGCTTCTCGCCCGTGTGCGTCTTCTGGTGTTTCAGGAGGTTGGAGCCACAGTTGAAGGCCTTCCCGCACTGGCTGCACTTGAAGGGCTTCTCGCCGGTGTGCACCCGCTGGTGCTTGGTGACATCGGAGCTGTGGCGGAAGGCCTTCCCGCACGCCTCGCACTTAAAGGGCTTCTCCCCGGTGTGCACGCGCTGGTGGCGGATGTGATCTGTCTTGTGTTTAAAGATGCGCCCGCACTCGCCGCACTCATAGGGCTTCTTCCTCTGAAAAGGAACGAACACAGGGACGCCCTCGAAGTCATCTTTAAATGAGGCGTCAAAGGCGTCGAAGAGATGCGCCTCGTCCTCGGGGCTCAGGACCGCCTCCTTGCCCTGCTTCCTGCTCGCTGCTGCTCTCTTTTTGGACCTTTTTCCCCTAGAAGCACTCTCTCCTTTCGCAGTGGCCTTTGGCACACCTGCCTCCTCTTTGGGGGCCTGTGTCTTCTTCCGGCCTGCGGGCTTTTCCATTCCAGCTCCGGGAAAGTCCCCGGAGGCCAGGGAGGGGTTGAGGGTTCAGAGCCAGCAACTTCTGCACCCTCTGTGCTTCAGTTCCTCAGAAACAACTTGCCCTGTGCCACTGGACCTCTGCACCAACGTGACGGAGCCACATCCTCCTGGGCTGTGGAAGGCAGATGGTGAGCCCAGATCACAAACATCCTCCCGAGCTGCAGAAGACCAACCATGAGTGTCAGATCACACATACCCTTCCACGCGTTCCCACCCGGACAGCCCAATTCATCTGACCCGACCCCAGTTTCCAGTCACTCAGCAGCTGGCCAGAAGTTCCTCTTCCTGTGTGCTGTGTTCTCCTCCCTCCCTCCTTTCTTTCTTTCTTTGCAGTTGTACAGAGATTACAGTTCCCTAAGTCGGGTTATGAGCAGTGTGTCTTCACCAATGTCACCCCTTCCTGGATTCTCCCAACAGGGCCTTTCTCTGCTCTTCCTGACCCCTGCTCCATCGACCTCCACTGGGACTGGTTGGCAAGTTCTGGAGCATGGACTATGCCGGTATTGCCCACAGGTTAGTTCTGAGCTGGGGGGAAACTTGGGGAAATCCCTCACGATCCCCAACAGCCAGCAAATCCTACCACCCCCTGCCAAAGACTCCGTCTCATTCTGGCACGCATTCGACAGCCCAGCCTGCCCTGGGTGTCTCCCCTTCTCATCCTGGCTGGCTTCAGGTTCCAAAAGCACAAGCAGCATTCCTCCTACTTCCACAGGCCTGTACAGGGCTGGACGCCCGGCCCTGTAGACCAGTCTGCTCAGGGCTGGACGCCTGGCTCTGTAGACCAGTCTGCTCGGCCCCTCCTCAGAGCTCCACGCCTTCTCCCTTGGCCTGCTCTGCCTTTTCACCTTGCTTATATGCCTAAGTGCGCACGGTTTCTCGTTCTTGTACTCTCTCTCAGCTCTGGCACTTGGATCATGAAGTTATTTGTTGGGTAACTAAAAAGCTAAAACAGTAACCATTACTTTGCGACCATCTATTCCAGGCATTTGACACCCACGTATCTCACTTCACCAGCCTCCCACAGGGCCAATGGCAGACTTGGTCCTGCTCTGGTGACTGGATATAGGGTGGAAGCACAGGTAACCATCAACTGGGTTTCTGCTCCTGTGGTCTAAAAGTTATCCTGTATAGCGGGGTCTCTCGAAGGGGAGGCATGTTCCCTGTCCGGAAGTCCCTCAACACAACTAGCTTCCACAGGCACGTGACAAGGCTGGCTCAGGGAGCTGTAGAAGCAGCTGCATAGTTCATGTTCCATTTGTTAGGAATCCTGTGCTACAGGATAATCTTGCTCAGAGGCTGTGGGCTCAACTCCCAGCACTGCAACAAGAGAACATGCTCTACTTTTTTTTTTTTTTTTTGGGTCTGGTCGTGGGGCCTGAACTCTGGGCCTGGGCACTGTCCCTCAGCTCTTCAGCTCAAGGCGAGTGCTCTACCACTTGAGCCACAGCGCCACTTCTGGTTTTCTGGTGGTCAATTGGAGACTCTCACAGACTTTCCTGCCCAGGCTGGCTTCGAATCGTAATCCTTAGATCTCAGCCTCCTGAGGAGGTAGGATTACAGGTGTGAGCCGCCAGTGGCCGGCATGTTCTACTTCTTTACTGTATTATTTCTTAGTTTCCTTTCACTGCCCCTCTAATAGCTAATAAGTGGAGTTCTCATAAGGTCTTGCAAACCCTCAGGCCCTTTTAACTGCATATAACCCTCACCCCTGCCCCCATCAGCACCCTTCCCCTTGCAGCCCCCAGGAGCAGACAATGGTTGCCCGCTACCAGGTACCAGGTATGGTGTCCCAAGCAGCCACATTCATCTTGTGTGGCTCTAGGTCGGTCAGGTTGGAGTGAGGCTGCCACCTAGTGTCCAAACTGTTCAATTCTTAGAGAGGCTGCTGGGCCTTCCCTCTTCTCTCCCACACGGGGATCTTTCCCGTAAAATGACAACAGATTTGCTGTCTCACAGGAGCCGAGTCTAGCCTTCCTGCAGGAGCATGTTTAGGTAAACCTGAACTGGCTTCAGGCCAACATGACTGAGGAATCAACCAGAAGCTGGTCTGGAAGGCGGCTCTCAGGATCATGGGGGCGGCAGACACGGGGACTGCAGTGCTGCGCAGCCGGGGGCAGAGGCTCACCCAAGAACCCTACACCAGGGCTGTCCAGTCTCCTGCCTCGGTGGGGAGGGGGGCTGAGCTGCCCAGGGCATGGGCTGCGAAGTCTCCTGGAATCAACTCAGACCCCGGCGGTGAGAGCGCTGCGCCGGTGCCGGCCCGGTCACCGGAGCGCCTGGCCCCGTGCGCCGCTCTCCTCAGGTGGCCGTGTCTCTGCAACCCAGGGCCCTCCGCGCCACCCCGGCGGCAGGCGC
>NW_012267395.1:34985-53344 GCF_000151885.1 Dipodomys ordii | reverse complement strand
TCCCTCAGCTCTTCAGCTCAAGGCGAGCGCTCTACCACTTGAGCCACAGTGCCACTTCCGGTTTTCTAGTGGTTTATTGGAGATAAGAGTCTCACCAACTTTCCTGCCCAGGCTGGCTTTGAACCAAGATCCTCAGAACTCAGCCTCCTGAGTAGCTAGGATTACAGGCGTGAGCCACCGGCGCCCGGCTTCTTCTAGTTGTTTTTTTTTGGGGGGGGGTCAGGTTGTGGGGCCTGAACTCTGGGCCTGGGTGCTGTCCTTCAGCTCTTCAGCTCCAGGCTAGCACTCTACCAGTTGAGCCACAGCGCCACTTCCAGCTTTTTTCTTTTTTCTTATGTAGTGCTGAGGAATCGAACCCAGGGCCTGAGGCACGCAAGGCAAGCACTCTACCACTGAGCCACCTTCCTAGCCCCCTCTTCTAGTTTCTTGAGTGCCTCTGTACTCAGCTTCTTTCACTGAAGTGGAGCTGGGAGGTTTTGGGTCTGTGTTGGCCCCGGGCTGCAATCTTCCTGATCTCAGCCACTGCACCTAGTTTCCAGTTTGTGACAATCACAGAGAAAAGTCCCGATATGCACCCCATGCAGGTCTTGGTGTGCCTGTAGCCTTCTTCACCCCGGGCCCCAGGGTGGCGGTGCTGGGACCTGGCAGGGTGTGCTGTGTTTTATGAGAGTCAGCCACACATACAGCGCATGTGCCTTTCTCCATCAGCAGCATGTGAATGACCGATGCGTTCCTGCATCCATCCTCATCAGCACTGTTTGGTGTGGCTGTGTTTATTTTTGTGTTTGTTTTTATTCTTGGCCAGTTGGGAGGGTGATGGGTGGCTAGTTTTTTCCTTGGTGATTTTGTCTGCCCATCCTCAGAGATTCATTTCTGGTGCCTCTTCTGACGGTAGATGGGCTGTGATAGGAAACGGGTCGGGGGAGGCAGTCAGCGAGCTGTGGGTTAGCTTGGGGTTATGAGAGCAGAGCCCGTTCCCAGCAGGCTGGGCCTGCCCCACGTGGGCCACGGTGTGTGGCCTTGGCTTATCTTTCTTTCCTCGCAGCTGGGACTTGTATCTTGCAGTGGTCACCCTCTTGGGACCTTTCCCTTCCTCTTGTGTGTGAGATTTCTGGTTTGGGACTGCAGCCCTGAGCTCTGCTCACATGCCTCACGCTTCTCCTCCGCGTCTCTGCCACTGGGAACTCCCTGCCATCTGGAAACTTCTGCCCTGCCTGCCCGCACGCCTGCCCACCTCTCAGCAGGCAGGTTCTGACATGCACGGCATAGGTCAGCCTGAGCGGGCATCCTCAGCATGGCTCCAAGCTGCTGGTCCTGGAGAGGTCCTGACAGTGGTGACCCTGTCTTTGGTGACCCTGCATGCTGGGGGCAGTGGGGGACGGTGGGGGGGTGGCACTAGGTCTGTCCCTAATACTACCAGGCTGTCCCAGCCTCCCTCTGCTTCTGCACACCCTGGCGGTCTTGGAGGCCTTGGATGACGAGTCTCCTTCCTCAGGAAGTTCCTGCTCTTCTGCGGGCTCCCCAACCAGGGCAGGGAGCAGGAGGCGCCCCGGGATGGCTGCTTCCTGTCCTGCAGGCTAGCCCCTCTCTCGGGAGCCTGGGGAATGGAGTCTGGGGCTCCCTTTAGCAGGTTGGGGGTCCCTGGCCCTGGGAGGCATCCTGTGGTCCGGGCAGAAGGAAGAAGGGCTATTGGCTGACAGGGCACCCTCCTGACTGCCTGGACCTCGGCCGGGCCACCCCGTCATCCGCCAGCAGGTCACAGCGTCCCCCATAATAAGGAGCTACAGCGTGTTGCTGGTGAGCTCCTAGGCTGACCTTCCCTCTCCTGCTGTCCCTTATCATGGCACCCCGCGTGGGCTGGACTCCACGGGAGCTGAGCCCCATCTCTCCAGCTGGTATTCTCACGCTGTGCCCGGCCCCACAGCAAGACCAGAAGTGACAGATAATTGACGGCAGCCTTGGTGCTGACAGCTCACAGCAGCCCACTCGGCCCCTTCCGCCCCAGGCCGAGGGCCCTGGCCACTCGAGTCCGCTGGGGGCCATGGTGGAACAGCTTCATGCTCTTACCACGGGGGACTGGAATGCAGGGGTGCACAGAGCTGTCCCCCAAGCATCCAGGAAGGTCATGCTTGGACCAAGCCCAGCCCTTTCCTGAAGAGGCAGGACTCCCAGACTATTAAGGGACTTGCACGCTGGGGAGGGGCCAGGAGACCCCACGGCAGAAGTTCTGGAGTGGAGCTTCAGGTGCCAGCTGGAGTGGTCCCCAGGACCTGGAAGCAGCGTGGGAAGGACTGGAGAGCTCTGGGCCTTGATGCTGGGCCCGGCCAGCAGCCACCCCCACAGCAATCAGGAAAACCGGGGCTCCACTGAGGCAGTGTTGGAGGAGTACAGCAAGGCCCAGGACTGGGGGCCGGCACTGGGCCTGGTGGGGGCCTGGGCTGGGCCCCAAGGGCTGGGCAGCGGCACTGGGCCTGGTGGGGGCCTGGGCTGGGCCCCAAGGGCTGGGCAGCGGCACGGGGCCTGGTGGGGGCCTGGGCTGGGCCCCAAGGGCTGGGCAGCGGCGGGGCCTGGTGGGGGCCTGGGCTGGGCCCCAAGGGCTGGGCAGCGGCACGGGGCCTGGTGGGGGCCTGGGCTGGGCCCCAAGGGCTGGGCAGCAGCTTCTGGGGCCCTGACTCATGCCACTCAGCTGCAGAGAGCTCAACTGTACACCATAGGAGGAAGGCTGGGATGCCAGGGACAGGGCAGGAGGCAGGAGGGACAGAGGCTGGGGAGACAGAGGTCAGACATCTCCAGAGCCTGTGGAGATGCTCTCATGTGCACACAGGACCTGGGTGTGCTGCTTAAGCCAGGTGTGCACAGGACTCTGGGCTCTGGGGCTGCCTCTCACGCCTCTGCCAGAGCTCAGCGGGGGTCTCAGCCTTCAAGGCCCTCTTCCCCCGAGGCCCCGGGACCAGACTGGTGCCCCTGTGCCCTCCCCTGGCTCTCCATCACAGGCAGTAAGGGCTCTGAATGAGGTGATGACCCTTCACCAGATGCCTTCCCATGCCCAAAGTGCAGCCAGACCTTTGCCGGTCATTTCTGGAAGTGAACTTCCTTTCTGGACGGCTGAGCTGTGGAGGCAGCAATGCCCAGAATTCTTGCTAAGGGAGCCAGACAAAGCTGCCATTTTAGATGCATTTATTTATTTTTATGTCGGTCGTGGGGCCTGATCTCTGGACCTGGGCGCTGTCCCTCGGCTTTTCACCTCAAGGCTAGCGCTCTACCACTTAAGCCACAGCACCACTTCTGGCTTTTTTTTCTTTTTCCTGGTGCTGAGGAATCAAATCCAGGGCCTCATGCATGCAAGGCAAGCGTTCTACCACTGAGCCACCTTCCCAGCCCTGATTTATTTTCCCACTCCATTCATTCAGTGCTGAGGATAGAACTCTGGGTCTTGCTTACATCAAGAGCCAAACCTAGGCTAGGAAGTTGGCTCAGTGGTAGAGTGCTCGCCTAGCATGCATGAAGCCCTGGATTTGATTCCTCAGTACCATATAAACAGAAAAAGCTGGAAGTGGCACTGTGGCTTAAGTGGTAGAGTGCTAGCCTTGAGCAAAAGAAGCTCAGGGACAGTGCCCAGGCCCTGAGTTCAAGCTCCAGGACTGACAAAGAAAGAAAGAAAGAAAAAAGAGCAAGACCTTGTTTCACATCTTACCCCTCCAAAGGATTCCTCCTTTCTTGTGGTACTGGGGTTTGAACTTAGTAGGCAGGTCTCTACTAATGGAGCCCTTCTTCAGCTCTCCTCCCCCCTCCAAATTCCATTCTTGAGGACCCTAAATTTTATCATCAGTTAAGGACTAGGGTTCTGAGTCCTAGCTAGCCGGAGTGAAAACTGAGTTCTAAAAGCTGAGTTGTTAGAGCCTAATCTGGGTCCCAGGGGCCGCATCTGACCGCTGGGTACTGTCCAGGCAAGGCCGCTCTCCTCCCCGGTGGGGACTCCTTGAACTCAGAGCCAGGCCTTACCCTCTCAGAGCCGCATCCCAGGGGCCACTGCTCCTAGCTGCTCCTCCCGCCCGCAGCCCCTCACACCTTCCAGCCTCCTCCCTGATATCCTGGCCAGGGAGGGCTACGGATTCCTGGGCCCAGAACGAGAAGTTCTACCTCGCCCAGGGCCTCCCTCCCCCTACTTTCTCCCTCCCTCCCTCCCTCCTTCCTCCTGTTCCCTCCTTCAGTCCCAGCTACTGCAGCCTGCTGGGCTTCCCTCCTAAGTCCCTCCCCTCAAAGGCCTGTGTCCAACACCTGGACAGGACAGGGCGTGGCTCGTGTGGCAGCTGGAGGAACAGCTCTGCAGGGCTCTAGTGCTGGGGTGCTGTAGGTCCTGGGGCGCAGGTGCCTCAGCGGGGACCTGAGGCCCACAGGCCCTTGTCTTACTGCTCGTGAACAGAGAAGAGAGGACGCACGAGGAAGCCGAAGGGGGAAACTGAGGAGGGAGACGGCCAAGGAGGCAGCGCTGGACTGTGAGACACCGCCAAGTTTATTCTCCAGAGCCGGTCGCGGGGAGGGGAGGCATGGACAGGGGGTCCCCGGTGGAGGGGTGGCAGGGCCCTTAGGCCTCCACTGTCCAAAGGCTGGCAAGGAGGGGGAGCAGGAGGGCTGTGCCCATACTTTTTGGGCAGCCTGTGAAGCCTGGTGCCCCACTGCCCCGGGAACTGCCAGGCCCATCTTCCCGAGGGCCACCTGCACGGCCACCCTGGGGCTGGCCAGTTCTGCCACCCTGGGGGCTGCCTGCCCCGCTGGGGGGCCTCTGCCAGGGCGGGGCGTTGCACAGCGTGGACTGGCAGCAGGTCTGGTTCATCTGGGTCCCCTCCACCGTCTTGGTGAGGGGTCGGCAGGAGTCCGTGCACCACATGGAGTAGGTGGTCAGGAAACCCGAGTCTGGGGGTGGAGAGCAGGTGTGGGGGTCAGGAGCGCGGGTGGCGGGTGTGCCTGGCCTGGTGTGCGGTGCCCGTGCCGGGCTGCGTGTGCTCACTCACCGGTTCTGCCGTGGGAGACCATGGTGGTGCAGAAGGTCTGGCCACTGGAGCAGCGCTTCGTCTCCTGGCAGCGCTCCCTGTCCTTCAGCAGCAAGCAGGTGTAGCACTCCAGGGTCACTGCCGGCGGCAGCGAGGCCAGCTCAGCCCCAGGACCCCCACACCCCTCAGCCTCCCCCCAAGCCTCTCCTCGATGGGGCCTTTGGGAGGACAGAATAGGACGGGTCATGGGGCACCAAGCAGGTGAACCTTTGAGTTCTTCTGCTCCTGAATTAACTCATGGCGACACTGTCCACGGTGCGGGTGCCGGCCCTGGGCCTGGGCGTCCCGTGGGGCCTGGAACAGGGCTGAGGAGCCCGTAGGTGGGGGGCCGGCAGTAGCTGGTGGAGGCTGAAGATGGGGCAGACCTGGGTCCCTGGTTGACGCTGGGGGTGGGGGATGGGCCAGGAAAGGAGGAAGACGGGGGGAGGGCCCGGGTTGAGGGGTACCTCTGTCCTTGCTGCTGAAGATCATGTTGGTCTCGTCTTCCTCCTCTTCCTCATCGTCGTCATCGTAGCCGTAGCCTTCCGACTTCACGTCCTCCTCATCCTCCTGTGCCAGCCTGTGCCCTGTACACTCGGCTGCCGGGTACAGAGGACATGCTCGGGGCCCCGTGCCAGGGCTTCATGGGTCTGTGCCACCCTTCTCGTCCTTCCAGAGCACTGCCACGCTGTGTCAGCCCAACCTCAGGCCCGGGGAGGGGGGAGCTCCTGGGCCCACAGTGTTGGGGTCCCAGGGCAGCCCCAGCCACCTTCCTCTCGGCTTGGACACGCCAGCTCTTCCCCTCCTTCCCCCAAAGCCCCTGCCCGGTCCCCCGGCTGAGGGGTCCTTGGAGGTCCGCGTGGGCCCCTGCCTGGTCCCCCAGCTGAGGAGTCCTTGGAGGCCCACGGGGGCCAGGGTGCCCCTCCCCCGACACCCCAGGGTGGCCCGTGTCCCCGAACCTGGCTGCTGGCACAGCAGGAGGGTCAGAAGGACAGCCCCGAGCGCCTCCATCCAGCTGGGCGCTGTCCTGCCCACTGCGAGTCTGCCTTTAGGGCTCTGGGTCTGCGGTAGGTGGACGAAGGGCAGTCCCGAGGCTTTCCGTGGCCCCTGCCACAGCCTCAAACAATGAGCCTCGACACCAGACCCCAGCTGTAGGCGCCAGACCAGGCGGACCATTTCCCTCCAGGACCTCCTGGGGCCAGAGGGGAAGGGGAAATGGCTGTATCAGCCTTGTGACTTCCTGTCCCCCCCGTTCCTGGGCCGGGGAGGCGGTAGAAGGTGGATGCCACCTGCCTCAGCAGCCACCTGGTCCTGCCTGGGTCCTGGGCTTCCAGGCCTTGGCCCGGCAGTGGCAGTGCTTGCCGGAGCCTGGCCCTGGGTGCAGTCAGCCCTACCCTGGGGGCCCAACGGGGAGCAGAGGGGCCTGAGGCTGCAGCCCCTTTATCTGCAGCCCATTTCTCGTGGGCATGTATCGGGCGTGGGGCTGTCCAGGAGCGTCCAGAGAACACAGCGTCCAGCTGCCCCTCGGGCCGTCCTGGCTCCCCTGCCTTGGCCCCTGCCCTCCACTCTGCCTCCGATGCTATTCTTGCCTGCGCTCACGTGGCTTCCTCCCCCACCCCACCCGTCCCCACTCCCGGGTCATCTCCCCACGCAGGCCTTCCTTGCCCTCCCCCTTGTCCTCTGGCTGTTTGTCTCCCTCCCACATCATCTCCTGTGTCCTGGGGAGGGGAGCCTTCTGGGACGGGCTCCAGCTTCTGCCTGGCGGAAGGCTGGGAAAGCCATCAGCCCAGCGTCTGGCCGCCTGTTCATTGACAGCTGGACCCCCAGCCCCCTCCTGGAGGACACTGACACCCAAGCCCTTGGGGAGGGAGCCCCCTCCCCAACAGGCAGAGTGGGGGAGCGAGGTGCTGGATCAGAGCCCGGGGTCAGCGTGAGGTCAGCAGCGGGGCTGCTTATGGAGGGTCAAGGCAGCCCCTGGCCTCTGGGACAATACTTCTTGGAGACCTCAGCCACACAGTGCACTGTGTCCCCCGAGGTCCTCTTCAGCCGACTTTCTGCATGGCCTCCGGGTACCTGCCTGCCGCCTCTCCCAGTCCTGGAAGCCAAGGTTGCGTCCCCAGCCATGGTTCCCTCCTGCCAGCCCCGCCCTCTCAGGCCGGGAGCCCACTTCATGGCTCCAGCTGCTTCCTGTAGGACCCTTGACCAGGACAGCAGGGTCTGGGCCCAGAGCAGCGCTGTGGAACTGGGGACAGGGAGCAGCCTCTGCCTTGGACAAGTGAGACTTGGTCTGGCGGATCCTCAGTTCTAGGGGGCAGTGTCACGATGCACCTGGCCTCACCGGTCATACCCGCGGCCTGACGGAGGTGCCCGCCAGCTGCCGGCTCAGGACTCAGAGCAAGCGCTACCTTCCACACTAGGACACACTGTTCCCTCCGCCCCGCAGGAAAAGCTTCAGGGTCTGGCCTGACACACGTGCAGAAGTGGATGAGTGTCCAGACCAGGGCTGATGGCCACGCGCGGGCCCAGGCCTCAATTCTGATGGCCTCGCACGCAGGGAGGGGAGTCCCCTTCACCCCACGGCACCGCCGCTTATGCAGCTGGGGGCCCACACCCGCCGCCAGTGTCCTGGTGTCCTCCCAGGGGAGGGGCACGCCTCCCTGAGTCCCCAGGTTTGCCAGCTCCTTTGCAGCCGGAGCTTCCCCCTGGGTCTCTCTGGATGGCCGGGTCCCTCCTCATCATTGCGGGAGCCCCCTGTGCCCTGGGCCTGGCCTGCCTGGCCCCCAGCTCTGGGGCTGTCCCGGGGCCACGGCTGGTCCTCGGGGCCTCCCTCGTGGGGGCCAATGTGGTGTCGCGGTGCCCTTTCTGGGTGCAGAGTTCCGTTCTGGCTGTATCTGTCTGGCTACTCACACGCCCTCCGGCTGGGCAGCAGGTGGCTGGGTGGGGAGGGTCAGGGGATGGGGCAGTGCTGGCACCAGGCCGAGCAGGGACTGTGGGCCCTGTGGGGTGTCCTGCTGGGCTCCAGACCCCCGTGGTGGCCTCAGGGGACACGTGGTGTCTATCCTGACATTCTAAGGCTCCGGGGGGCGGCTGGGGTGCAAGCGCAGCGCGGCATTTGAAGAAGGGGTCTGGTCTGCTCCGTGAGAGTGGGGCTTGGGGCAGCCGGGACAGACGGCCGGCCTGGCACCCAGCTCCCCGCGCGGGTGCCCTCCTTTCCCTGCGGCTCGCCTCTCATTCCGGCAAGGAAAGCGCCTTCTCTCCAGCAGGGTTCAGAGCCTCCCCTGGACGGGCTGGGGAAGGCTCCCCGGGCACGAGGAGGGGTCTTTCCCAGGCCAAGCACCTTTTCCTAAGAACCTATACTCAGAAAGAGGCAGTGAGAGAGGAGGGGGAGGCCAGGGCTGAGCCCCACAGTCCTGTGCACCCCAGGACTTGCCAGGGTCATGAATTCCCTCACTCTGGCCACCCTCCTAGCTCTTGGGCCTTCCTGCTCTTCTCAGACCTCCTGACCCCATGCTGCCCACCCCAGGCAGAAAGGCTGCAGGCCTAGGCCTCCCTCCGCAGGACCTGCCTCCAGGGCCCAGACCCCTGCGTCTCCTCTCAGCAGATGCTCAGCTCTGCTTCTCCCAGGCCCATCCTTTGGGGATCCAGGGGCTGGAGGCTGGGCTTCACCGCTCTGCACAGTCCTGTGGGCTCTGCTGTCCCCCTCAGAACGCAAGGTAACGGCTGCATTCCTGGTGGAGAGATGGGGAGGAAGGAAGGGATGGGGGGGGTATGGAGGTGACCGGGGTGTGGGGCCCTGAGGTCAGGCGGGGTCAGTGAGCCCGGAGGACGGGTGAGGTCATGGTGGCGGCGGGGAAGCCCAGGTTTCTAGTCTCTATGGGCCCCCAGCAGTGCTTGGGCATCCCGAGGGGCTGGATCTGCCAGGAGCAGGAGGTGCCCCACTCTTGAGGGCCCTGGGGTCCCCCAAAGCTGAGAACTGAGCAGGTACATGCTCAGGGGGAGCTTCTGGGAGCTGCTGGGTGGCTGGACCCTTGAGACCAGGGAGGAGCTCTGGACCTTAGCTGGAACCTCCCCCCCCAGTGCCCAGTGCCCAGTGCCATGGGAGGGTCTCCACTGGGAGGGATGGGTGATGGGGGGCAGGGCTCTGTGTTCACGTCGGCTCCTTTTGTGCCAGATGGCACACGGCCTTGGTCTCTGGCGAGGCTGACAAGGCCTCTAAGCTCTGAGGAGGGGCAGACCCAGGCACCCGCCGGGCCCTGGGGAGGCCAGTGGCTCCGCCCAGACCCCTGCAGCCCTGCTGGAGGACGTCACCAGCTCCCCACTGCCCACAGCTGTGCTGGCTCTAAAGGCCCGGAGGGATCAGGGCGGAGGGAAGGCAGGGAGTGACATCGGGGAAACTCACATTCAGTGATTTCCAAGTTTACCAGCATCGCTCCAGACACTCAGGAGGTCTCTAGCTCTCCTCGTTCATCTCCACCTTGGCCCAGAGCCCTGAGCCTCTACCTCCAATTAACCACCAAGAAGCTGGAAGTGGAGCTGTGACTCAAATGGTAAAGCACTAGCCTCGAGCAAAAAAGCTCAGTCTGTGCCCAGGTGGAGTTCAAGCCCAGGGACGCTCACACAGCCACACACATAGCCACAGACACACCCAGACACATACACCAGATAGACACCCAGACACACATACACCCAGACACAGACACCCAGACACACCCAGACACACACACACAGCCACACACACACACACACACACATACACCCAGACACATACACCAGATAGACACCCAGACACACATACACCCAGACACAGACACCCAGACACACCCAGACACACACACAGCCACACACACACACACACACATACACCCAGACACATACACCCAGATAGACACCCAGACACACATACACCCAGACACAGACACCCAGATAGACACCCAGACACACATACACCCAGACACAGACACCCAGACACACACAGCCACACACACACATATACACACACAGACACACAGACACAGACACCCAGACACAGACACATAGGCACACACAGGCACACACATAGACACAGACACACAGTCACACACACCCAGACACACACCCAGACAAGCACCCAGACACATACACCTGGATACAGACACACAGACATGCACAGACACACACACCCAGACACAGATACACACAGTCACACAGAAATACACACAGATACACATAGACATACACACAGACAGACACACATAAACACATATACACAGACACACACACACATAGAACACATACAGACACAGACACACATACACATAGAATACATATACATAGACACACACAGACACAGACAAACACAGATACAATAAACACAT
The DNA here is from genome assembly GCF_000151885.1 of Dipodomys ordii. Classification (NCBI taxonomy): domain Eukaryota; kingdom Metazoa; phylum Chordata; class Mammalia; order Rodentia; family Heteromyidae; genus Dipodomys; species Dipodomys ordii. The sequence goes on along the minus strand of NW_012267395.1, from coordinate 42,960 downwards.
AAACACAGACACACCGACACAGATACACACAACCCACGTGGTTTCCTAGCTTTGGTAACTGCAGAGACCTGGAGGCACTGACCCAGGGTGCTGTGGTGTGGCTGTGGTTTGGGCCTCTGTGTGGGCAGTGAGGCGGGGGCATGACCTCCAAGAGGTGGGGCCTAGTGGCAGGTGTCTGGGGTCCTGCCCTGGGGAGGGAATAGAGCTGTCCAGGGAGTGATGCAGGTCTCCTCGGGACAGGGATGGATTAGTTTCCAGGAAAGTGGATTGTTAGAAAGCAAGTTTAAGTGGGGCATGGGTGGTTCACACCTGCAATCCTAGCTACTCAGGAGGCTGAGATCTGAGATCTTTGCAGTTCCAAGCCAGCCCAGGCAGGAGAGTTGATGAGAATCTTTTCTCCAATTAACCACCCAAGAGCAAGAAGTGGACGTGTGGTTCCAAAGTGCCCAGTCTTAAGCAAAAAAAAGCTCAGGGATATTGTCCAGGCCCTTAGTTCAAGCCCCAGTACCAGTACAGACAGACAGACAGACAGTGATCTCAGTCTTCCTGGGTCACTGTCCTGCCTCCTGTCTCTCGGCTGAATCCTCTCTCCCTTCTCCACCAGGTGAGGGTGGCCAGCTGGACCACAATGTCTGAGTGAACTGTTCAGACAGCACAGGGTTGCCGAGGGCCAGCAGTGTGGGCACTGGCAGTGAGCACCCCTGTATCTGCGTTCTGGACTTGGAATACCACTGCCCTGGAAAGGAACAAGGCCTGTGGAGACACTCGGACGCTGGGGCAGGAATCGTACAAGCTGGCAGCTTCAGAGTTAATGCAGTGCCACAGTGAGGGTCTGCGTGCCGTGTCCACTTCACCCTGGCCATCTGCATGACCGTCTTCTCAGCAAGGGGAGGGCAGGCTGGGCCCCATGGGGACACACAGGGAGAGGACCCTGCACCTCACGGGGGACTGACTGGAGAGGGGCAGGAGGGAACTTAGGGGTAGGGTCTGGGTGACCCTTGGTTTGACAGTCAGAAGTGGAATGGGCATGGATCCGTGCATTTCACGGGAGGCAGCGTTTACCTCGAAATAACCAAACATGCTGAACAGCTGAGGACACCCATAGCTATGTGTGTGTGTGTGTGTGTGTGTGTGTGAAGTCTATCAATAATATGAGATGGGCTATTGGAGCAGGGGATGGGAAGATAATGTAAATCAAATATGGCAAGTGCTAATTGGACGTGAGGGTGTTTGTTGAGTAACTGTCCTGTCTACGTTCTAAGCAAGCCTGGCCCCGCTCAGCCTCCATGATCAGACAAGGTTAGGTGTGTTCAGGGTGGTAAGGCCGTAGACTCACTGTACAATTCTCATTGTTCCTGTGTGTTTTGTTTCAAGGACACACGGGGCATGATGAGCCAGAGATGGGGTGTCAGCTTATTGTGGCTGCAAGAAGAAAACTACCACACACTTGGCAGTTTCAACATCATGATTCTGGAGCCCGAGGGTTGTGTCCTGTCCCCGCCCTGCCCCCCCCCCCCCGCGGGTCCTGGGGCTTGAACTAAGGGCCTGGATGCTGTCGGTGAGCTTTTGTGCTGAAGGCTAGCACTCTACCACTTGGAGCACAGCTCCACTTCCAGCTTTACAGTGGTTATGAGTCTCATGGACATCGCTGCCTGGGCTGGCTTCGAACCACAATCCTCACATCATCTCTGAGTAGCTGGGGTTACAGATGGGAGCCACCGGCCCCTGGCTGCGAGGGTTTGTTGTTAGTAGGTATTTGATGGGGCTCAGCGTTTTAAGCTGAGGTGTCACTGGGGCCACGCTCCTCAGAGGGGACTGTGGGGGGGGGAGGAGGGGGAGCCCTCCTGGCCTTGGCTCCAGGCGTTCCATGGCTTCTGTGGCTTATGGCCACAGAGCTCTTCTGCTCCCTCTCTGGCTCCTGTCAGGACTCTCGGGGCGCCCTCACAGCTCCTGGCGGGCCCATCTTTGCGCAGCTTCCTGGGCGCAGACTCGGGTAGGTGCGGGGATTCTGACAACGTCAGCGCAAGCACAGCAAGGAAGTCCGCGCTGCGGCCAGCGGCCCCTCAGCCCTCAGCCCTCTGCCTGCCGACTCTGCCGCTTCCGTCTGGCCTTGGAGTTTCCAGAGGCCTGGCAACCGGTGGTTCCTGACCCCCGACCCTGTTTCTGACACAAATACGCCTCTGGGAGGCAGCTCTGGGGGTGTCCAGCTCCAGTCATGGGCCAGACTCTGAGCAGAAAACAGAGTCTTGGCCATGAGCAGGTCCTGTCCTTGGCTCGGGGTACTTGTTGGGGTGTCCCTGGAAACAGGCAGTGTTTGAGCCAGCTTGGGCTGGGGGAGGATGGGAACCGGCTTCCCGCCAGGGCTCAGGCAGAGGGGTCTGGGCCAGGCCTGAGCATCCCTTTTGCTCTGCTCAGTCATTAGAGCGAGGCCTTTCTCCTGTTAATCAGGAGCGTGATTGTTATTCTTGTTTGCAAAAATCCTGATAGGGCGAACCCAGCTCACGTGCGCGGCAGGAAGGCAGAGTAGCCTGGAAACCGGGCTGGAAATCTGGTCTCCCTGGCAACCCAACCCAGCTTGGGGAGAGCGGGTCTCAGATTGGCCGTCCCAAGGGGCCAGCCCTCCCCTCCTCAGACGTTGTTATTTGGACATCCTGACCCCTCTGGTACCTTACCCCACTCCAGGCCACCCTCCAGCCATGCTCTGCCCCCGGCACTACCTTCTGCTGTATAGCAGATCACCACTGAATGTAAGGGCTTCACACGACAACGTTCTTTTCCCTCCGTGTCTGTGGCTGGAATCCAGGTGTCCTGTGGGAGGGGAGGGGCTTGGGCCCTTGCTTTCCTCTCAGGCTGGGACACCCAGAGGCTCCGCTGGGCGGGGGAGGGGGCGGGGGCAGGAGGGGGAGGACAAACCTCAAGGTCACTCACTGGCTATACCAGCCCTGGGGCTGGAACTCAGGGCCTGGGCCTTGTCCCTGAGCTTTTCCCACTCAAGGCTGGCACGCTATCACTTGAGCCACAGCTCCACTTCCAGCTTTTTGGTGGTTAATTGGAGACAAGAGTCTCATGGACTTTCCTGTTCAGGGTGGCTTTGAACCATGATCTTCAGCAGTTTGGATTGCTGGCGTGAGCCACCAGTGACTAGCTCTTTGTTTTCTCTCCTCATACTGGGGGTTTGAACTCAGGGAGTAGTTGGCACCTTTTAGCTTTTCACTTAAAGCTACTGCTCTACCACTTGAGCCATAGCTCCTCATCTGACTTTTTACTAGTTAATTGGAGACAAGAGTCTCATGGCTTTGAATTGCAATCCTCAGGTCTCCTGAGTAGCTAGGATCACAGGCGTGAGCCACCAGCACCTGGCATTACTCTCCATTTTACATATAAGATGGCTATGCCTGCAGGTTTGGATTGCAAGAAGGAAGCCCCAGCCCAGGCCGGACCAGGGACTTGCCAGACACCGGCGCCCTGTGGGCGGGGAGGGGCCGGGCTGCCGAGGGCTCTGGGTTCCTCAGTCATGTGCTTGCGGAGTCCTGGCAGCCAGGGGAGGAGAATGAGGCCTGGGTTACCTGCTTCCCTGGCACCCGCGTGGCTCTGCGGGCTGTGCCCAGGCCAGGCCGGTGGCGCCAGCCCACAGCTGGGGCACCGTGAGCCGACTGGATGGCAGGAGGCACAGGGGTGGAGGGGAGCTCTGACGTGCCCAGGGTCAGAACCCTGCTTTATGGTTAAGGGTCTGAGCAAGGCCGGGGTGAGCAATGATACCGGCCACCTGCCTGCAGAGACCTGAGGGGCTGAGAGCTGGCCTCCCCGTGTGCCAGGGCCACTGGAGGAAGTGTGCGCACGCGAGGGCACTAGAGGAAGTGTGCACACGCGAGGGCACTGGAGGAAGTGTGCACACGCGAGGGCACTGGAGGAAGTGTGCACACGCGAGGGCACAGAAGGAAGTGTGCACACGCGAGGGCACTGGAGGAAGTGTGCACACGCGAGGGCACTGAGGAAGTGTGCACACGCGAGGGCACTGGAGGAAATGTGCACACGCGAGGGCCAGTAGAGGAAGTGTGCACACGCGAGGGCACTGGAGGATGTGAGCACACGCGAGGGCACTGGAGGAAGTGTGCACACGCGAGGGCACTGGAGGAAGTGTGCACACGCGAGGGCACTGGAGGAAGTGTGCACATGTGAGGGCCACTGGAGGAAGTGTGCACACGCGAGGGCACTGGAGGAAGTGTGCACATGTGAGGGCCACTGGAGGAAGTGTGCACACGCGAGGGCACTGGAGGAAGTGAGCACACGCGAGGGCACTGGAGGTAGTGTGCACAGGCCAGGGCACTGGAGGAAGTGTGCACACGTGAGGGCACTGGAGAAAGTGTGCACACGCGAGGGCCAGTAGAGGAAGTGTGCACACGCGAGGGCACTGGAGGAAGTGTGCACACGCGAGGGCACTAGGTAAGCTCAGGGAGAAACAGACGGCATTTCCACGCACAGGCTCCATGCAGGCAGGCCAGGCCTTGCGCACCGGCGTGTCTTGTGTGTCTTGCCTTCTGGGCCTGTCGGCAGGCGACCCCGCGGCCCCTGTGTGCACACCTGTCTGCCCTGGACCCAGGTACATGTCGTGAACAGAAGCAGCGGAGAGCCCACTCCCCTGTGCCTCTGCACAGCCACTACGCTGGCCTGAGCTTCCGGCTGCCCTACTGGCCTCCCTGGCCTGTTCTAGAACCTTCCAGACCAACTTCCCTCAGCAGCACAGGGTCGTCTGAAGCGTCCATCATTTCACATGCCCAAGGTCACCCAATTGAGTCATGATGTTTGGGGGCTGTGGGGCCGGTGTGCTCCTCTCCTCTCCTGGGACCAGTCAGGTTCTCCAGAACAAAGCCCAGGTTTCCTTTTAGCAGTGGCTCGTGCAGGTTCTCAGTCCAAAGTCCGAGTGGGTGGGCTGGCAGGCAGGGGGCCCAGGAAGGCTGGGGCTCAGGATCCCCTCCTGCTCATGATATTCTTTTGTTGTATTTAGCCCTTCAACTGATTGGGCCAGGCCTACCCACACCTCAGAGGACAATGTGCTTTATTCAAAATACACCAATGGAAGCATTTGGCATGGCGGTGCCTGTCTGTGATCCTAGCATTCAGTGGCTGAGATGGAAGAATCTTTGGTTTAAGGCAGCCTGGGTTACATAGCAAGATCCTGTCTAAAAGAAAGAAAGAGAAAGAGGGTAGGAGAGAAAGGAAGGATGGAAGGAAAGAGGGAGGGAGGGAGGGAGGGAGGGAGGGAGGAAGGAAGCAAGCAAGCAAGCAAGGTTGGCTAACTGCTCCCCAAACACCTTAACAGAAACTTCCAGAATAATGTCTGACTCATTATCTCAGCACCACAGCTCAGCCATCTTTCCCCATAAAAGTAGCCACTCACACCCCAGAGGGCATTGTTCCTCTCCATGCTGAAAGCGTGGCACAGTCCAGGATCTGCAGGAGGATTCCAAAGCCGCGGGACAGGGCATGTGCCCTCTCCTGCCTCCTCAGCCCGCAGTGGCCAGGACCTGCACACACCGCCCGCCCCACCTGCAGCCCTGTCCCCCCACCCCCCAGCCTGCCCGAGGTTTCCCTGGAAGCCTGCCTCTGCATGTTGTCTGGAGGAGCCTGCAGCCCGGCCTCCAACAGCACCGGTACGCATCCCACACCGTGGCTTCCTGGGTCTCCACAGAGCACACACGCTTCCATTGTCATAGGGCAGTGGTGACATAAACCCCCCTCCCCTTTGATTTTTGGCAATTGTGGGTCTTGAACTCAGGGTCTAGGCTACGTTCCTGAGTTCTTTTGCTCAAGGCTAGTGCTCTACCACTTTGAGCCACAGCGCCAATTTTGTGGTGGTTAACGGAGATAGAGTCTTGTGGACTTTCTTGCCCAGGCTGGCTTTGAACCACGATCCTCAGATCTCAGCCTCTTGAGTAGCTAGGATGACAGCTAGGATGAGCCACCAGTGGCTGACTGGATTTCTTTTCTTATGAGCCAGTCTTTCAGCATTCCCTTCCTTCTTGAATGCTGGGCCTTGCTCCTGTACTCCGAACACACACACACACACACACACACACACACTTCATTTATCTATTTAGTGGCAGTCCTGGGGCTTGAACTCAGGGCCTGGGCATTGTCCCTGGGCTTCTCCACTCAAGGTTAGTACTCTACCGCCTGAGCCACAGCTCCACATGCGCATTGTTTTTTCCCACTTTCAGTGGTTAATTTCAGATAAGAGTGTTTTGGACTTTTCTCCCTGGCTGGCTTCAAACCTTGATCCTCAGATCTCAGCCTCTGGAGTAGCTAGGATGACAGGCGTGAGCCACAGGACCCACGATGCTCTTTATGGCTTTCTTTAGTAAAGGGCAATTAGTGGTATACCTCTCAACTTCTCTGAAATACATTTAATTTTTGGAAAAAATACACTTGTTTGGCAAATGTATTTCTCTAAAGCTTGAAATAACCTTTCAACTTTTAAGACCTTTCTCTTAGGAAAGTTTGAACAGTCCACTATATTAAGATGCCTTCTGTGTCCTGATTCTGCAGTTGCAGATTTAACTAGATTAAAAGGAACTCAAAAGAATAGAGTCCTAAGACTTTCTAATCAGCAATTTCTTTAGATTTGCAGAGCCTGGGACATCGGGTACCTGCAGAGGGCCGCACTGTGGCTCTGCGTTCTGGCTTTCCAGATAAATCTTTTATTTGTCCCGATAGTTTGGCCTTGGGTCACTGGTGGAGCTGGTGGGAAGCAAGGGATGTGGGCCCAGGTCACAGGACCCCCACCCCACGCCCAGTGCTGCTCATAGGCTTGCCTCCCACCAGGGGCTGCCTCCCACGGGGTGGCTTCCCTGGAAGCTTTGTTTGGGCACGGCTTGTGTGGCCAGAACCCACACCAAGACCTGGACCCCAGATCCAGGAGGGTCCTAGCTGTGCTCAGGATGCAGCTGGCCTGTCTGGCGGGCAGGCAGGCTCTAGAGATCTAGCACCCTATGTATTTGTTTGAATTGTGTTTGGGCTGCGCCCTGCCTGTAGCCCCTTCTTCCCCTGATTCTGTCCTCCACTCTAAAAGTGCTTAGAGACCTTTTCTCTACCGTAATGTCAGTCGGGTCCCCTCAATCTCTCTTGCCTGCCCCTTCCTTCGTCTCCATCCTCAAAATCGTCCAGTGAAGCAGTGAGCAGACAAGGGTCTAGAGCCGAAGCTTCTTGGGTTCTGAGGGTGGCTGTCATCTGGTCACCGGGTGACTCTAAGCAGGGAGTGCAACCTCTCTGGGCAGTCTCCTCATCTGCAAAATCAGAAATGAAAACAATCCCTGCACAGTAGGATTACTATGAGTCCATACTGAGATAATATATGTGCTTTGAGCAAGTGAGACAGCGTATGTGCTCAATCATGTTATATGAGGTGACTATCGGGCAAAGGTGTATTCTTCTAGTGATCAGCTCTGTGTGGTCATGCATGCCTGTAATCCCAGCACTGGAGGCGCTAGTGAGAAGACAATGAATAAACCCAGCTTGTGCTGTATTTCCGGAATATAAGCATACTAGCTAACACAGAGGCTCACTACCTGTGATTCTAGCCACCCAGGAGGCAGAAGTTTGGGAGGAACAAATTTTGAGGCCAGCCCAGGCGGAAGAGGTTGGGGGCCTCCCATCTCAGGCCAGTGAGAAGCTGGGTACAGTACCTGTGCCGGTCACCCCAGCTGGGGCCACCCCATGTCACCCCGGCCTAAACAGGAGGCCAGCCGTCCAAGCTTGCCCTGGCAAAAAAGCTCCATCCTACCGGGGAAATGAAGAAAGGAAAACAAACGGCTGGGGGCCCGGCCCCGCCGGCACAGCGCCTGCCTGGGGAATGCAAGCCCCGGGTTCAAACCTTAGTTCCCCCTCCCTGATCATGAGTGTCACGCAGGGCTGGGCGGAGACCGGGAGCTGTGGCTTCCCCTTTCCCGGTGCGGGGCGAGTCGCGGGCACCTGTCCA
>NW_012267395.1:32880-34654 GCF_000151885.1 Dipodomys ordii | reverse complement strand
CGCGAGGGCACTGGAGGAAGTGTGCACACGCGAGGGCACAGAAGGAAGTGTGCACACGCGAGGGCACTGGAGGAAGTGTGCACACGCGAGGGCACTGGAGGAAGTGTGCACCCGTGAGGGCACTGGAGGAAGTGTGCACACGCGAGGGCACTAGAGGAAGTGTGCACACGCGAGGGCACATGAGGAAGTGTGCACACATGAGGGCACTAGAGGAAGTGTGCACACGCGAGGGCACATGAGGAAGTGTGCACACATGAGGGCACTAGAGGAAGTGTGCACACGCGAGGCCACTGGAGGAAGTGTGCACACGCGAGGGCACTGGAGGAAGTGTGCACACGCGAGGGCATTAGAGGAAGTGTGCACACGCGAGGGCACTGGAGGAAGTGTGCACACGCGAGGGCACTGGAGGAAGTGTGCACCCGTGAGGGCACTAGAGGAAGTGTGCACACGCGAGGCCACTGGAGGAAGTGTGCACACGAGGGCACTGGAGGACGTGTGCACACGCGAGGGCACTGGAGGAAGTGTGCACACGTGAGGGCACTGGAGGAAGTGTGCACCCGTGAGGGCACTGGAGGAAGTGTGCACACGCGAGGCCACTGGAGGAAGTGTGCACACACGAGGGCACTGGAGGAAGTGTGCACACGCGAGGGCACTGGAGGAAGTGTGCACACGCGAGGGCACTAGGAAGTGTGCACACGCGTGGGCACTGGAGGAAGTGTGCACACGAGAGGGCACTGGAGGAAGTGTGCACACGCGAGGGCACTGGAGGAAGTGTGCACACGCGAGGGCACTAGAGGAAGTGTGCACACGCGAGGGCACATGAGGAAGTGTGCACACGTGAGGGCACTAGAGGAAGTGTGCACACGTGAGGGCACTGGAGGAAGTGTGCACACGCGAGGGCACTGGAGGAAGTGTGCACACGCGAGGCCACTGGAGGAAGTGTGCACACGCGAGAGCACTGGAGGAAGTGTGCACACACGAGAGCACTGGGGGAAGTGTGCACACGCGAGGGCCAGTAGAGGAAGTGTGCACACGTGAGGACATTAGAGGAAGTGTGCACACTCGAGGGCACTGGAGGAAGTGTGCACACGCGAGGGCACTACAGGAAGTGTGCACACGCGAGGGCACTGGAGGAAGTGTGCACACGCAAGGGCACTGGAGGAAGTGTGCACACGCGAGAGCACTGGGGGAAGTGTGCACACGCGAGGGCCAGTAGAGGAAGTGTGCACATGTGAGGACATTAGAGGAAGTGTGCACACGCGAGGGCACTGGAGGAAGTGTGCACACGCGAGGCACTGAGGAAGTGTGCACACGCGAGGGCACTGGAGGAAGTGTGCACACGAGAGGGCACTGGAGGAAGTGTGCACACGCGAGGGCACTAGAGGAAGTGTGCACACGCGAGGGCACAGGAGGAAGTGTGCACACGCGAGGCACTGAGGAAGTGTGCACACGAGAGGGTACTGGAGGAAGTGTGCACACGAGAGGGCACTGGAGGAAGTGTGCACACGCGAGGGCATTAGAGGAAGTGTGCACACACAAGGGCACTGGAGGAAGTGTGCACACGCGAGGACACTGGAGGAAGTGTGCACACGCAAGGGCAATGAAGGAAGTGTGCACACGCGAGGACATTAGAGGATGTGTGCACACGCGAGGGCCACTGGAGGAAGTGTGCACACGCGAGGGCACAGGAGGAAGTGTGCACACGCGAGGGCACTGGAGGAAGTGTGCACACGCGAGGGCACTGGAGGATGTGAGCACACGCGAGGGCACTAGA
>NW_012267395.1:16030-20623 GCF_000151885.1 Dipodomys ordii | reverse complement strand
GCTGGGGGCCGCTGCCCCGCGGCAGGTGGGAAGGACAGGTGCCGGGCCTGGCCGGTCATCCTCGGCCTGGGAACCCTTGCAGCGAATGGCCTGTGGTGCCAGGACTGCACGCTGACCACCAACTCCAGCCACTGCACGCCGAAGCTGTGCCCGCCGTCGGACACCGTGTGCGCCAGCGTGCGCATCACCGACCCCAGCAGCAGTGAGTCCCGCCCGCGAGCAGGACCGGCTGGGGGGCGGGGGGCCTTGGCCGTGTCCTCCCAGGCCTTTGGCTTGGGGCAGGCGGGTGGGTTGGGGGCTTTGCTGCGGTGGGCCAGCGGCCTCCGCTCTGCGGGGCCCTGGCCCTGCGTGGAGCTGGGGTCTGGAGGGCCGGGAGGAGCCGCAGCCCCGGCCCATCTGTCTCCCCAGGCCGGAAGGACCATTCGGTGAACAAGATGTGCGCGTCCTCCTGCGACTTCATCAAGCGCCACTTCTTCTCAGACTATCTGATGAGGTTCATTAACTCGGGGATCTTAAAAGTCGACGTGGACTGCTGCGAGAAGGATTTGTGCAACCGGGCAGCCCCTGTGGGGCTCAGCCCCTGGGCCCTGACCTGGGGGCTGCTGCTCAGCCTGGGGCTTGCCGTCCTCGGGGCCGGGCCCTGAGGTCCCTTCCTCCTGTGGGCCTTCCTCCCGCGTCCCCTGCCTGCCTGGCGGGAGCCGGGGCAGCGGCGGCCGCATTGCGGTCTGTGGCGCACGCCATCTCCAGATGGGAGGCCGCCCCACCAGCCCGGAGCTCCAGGCAGCCCGATCTCCCCAGGAGGTCAGGCATCCTGGCAAGAAGCTGGGGGCAAGGGCAGGGGGCTGGGACCCCCAGCCCCTGAGGGGAAGGGAGGCTGGGCCAAGTGCGGCCCAGTGGCCTGGCCCAAAGGGCATCTTCTACCGAGAAATAAAGTCGCTTCTGAGTCCTGAGGCCCGGGTCTGAGCCTGGGGTGGGTCTGGCAGACCGCAGAGCGGGGAGCTGAGACATCAGAATTGGGGGGAGGGTTGGTCACTCATGCTCTGGCGGTCTCAGGGCGGCGTGCCATGCTGCCCGGATGGGAGCCAGTGAGTGGTGGGCTGAGGGGACAGGGTCGCAGGGCAGGCCCGGGGTGAGGGGTCGGAACCTGTGTGCATGCGCCAGATGCCAGAGACACCCGCGATGCACAGTGCCGCACACAGGCACCCAGACGCAGTCCTCCGCGTCTGCCCTGTGCTCACGGCCAGGTCTGCGCACACTGGCATTCTGGGGGTTTCCCTGACAGAGGTGTGCGGCACTCAGCCTCCTCCAGGCTGACCCCCGTTGTTCTTGGGGGACTGTGGGGGCTGGGGGGACCTAGGGGGCTGCTTCTGGCCGGTGTAGAGCCCCCACTGCCCAGGGGGTCAGGGCCTGAGGAAGCTGAGCCCTTGTGGGGAGGGACAGAAAGGGAGCTGCGGGGCTGGGAAGGTGGCTCAGTGGTAGAGCGCTTGCCTTGCATGCATGAGGCCCCGGGTTCGATTCCTCAGCACCACATAAGCAAAAAGAAAAAAAAGCTGGAAGTGGCACTGTGGCTCAAGTGGTAGAGCACTAGCCTGAGCTGAAGAGCTGAGGGACAGTACCCAGACCCAGAGTTCAGGCCCCAGGACCGACCCCCCCCCAAAAAAAAAGAAAAAGAAAGGGAGCTGCTATCCTGGTCTCCCCAATTCAGCCTGGAGCCCTCTATCTGCCTTTGCCCATGGGCCTCTCTGCCAGGTGCGTCCAGGTGACTTGTCACGCTGCCCAGGGCCTCTGTGCGCAGGGCCAGTGGGGGTTCCTACCACCTGTGGCTCACCGGGCCAGGGCCAGGCCTTGGGCATCTCCAAGAGGGAAGTGTTTCCTGCAGACTCTGCCCTGGACCTGGGAGTGATGAGCCGTCCAGGCCCAGAGGAGACCCAGGAGAGCGGGCAGGGTCTCTGGCTGAGCTCACGTTGGCTCCCTGCTGGGAGGGCCCTGTCCCCAGCCGGCTCCTGTCATTTGGATTTTGCTCTGCTGTGCGATCAGCCCCGGCCTGCCTCACTCTTCACGGTGCTCCCTCCCGGTGCCCTGGGAGCACTGGCGGATGCAGGAGGAGGACGCACAGAGAGGCTGGCATGGTGAAGCCCTGGAGTGACGGGAGCCGAGGGGACTTGGGGCTCCCAGGAGGGCGTCCTGCTGGCACAGGGAGGCGTGCCGGGAGCGGGCATTTAGGGAAGGCCCTGTGCACTGAAGTGATCCAGAGACTTGAGCCATGCCTAGTCTTTGTGCTTTATTATTTTCTTCCAGGTAGACTTACTGGAGCCAGCCTCAGATCCCGAGCCTCCTACCGATGGCCTTCCCATGTAGCTAGGATACCAGATGAACATCACTGTCCCTGGCTGATGGAGTGAGATGGGGGTCTGGCTAACTTTTTGGCAGAGAGCTGTCATGAGCGTGATTCTCCTCGTCTCCTGACTGCCTCCGGAGTAGCTGGGCTACCTTTTGTTTTCAGGCTCGGCGCCAGCTGTGGTTTGTTCGGGTAACCTTCATGGCTGGTGCCAGGGGTCTGTTTTCAGGATTCTGCTCTCAGCCCCTGTGAAGGGACCGTCCCTCTCCCTCACTTCTCTGTGGTCTCATGGCCAAGGTGACCGCATGTGGGGCTGAAGTCCAGCCAGAGAGGAAATCATTTTGTTTGTTTTTGCCAGTCCTGGGGCTTGAACTCAGGACCTGGGCACTGTCCTGGAGCTTCTTTTGCTCAAGGCTAGCACCCTACCACTTGAGCCTCAGCACCGCTTCCAGCTTTTTCTGTGTATGTGGTGCTGAGGAATCAAACTCAGGGCTTCATGCATGCCAGGCAAGCACTGTACCACTGAGCCATATCCCCAGCCCTAGAGAGGAAATCTTGCAAGGAAATAGCCAGGCTCTGTCAGCCTCTGCCCCGTGCCTTCCCCTCTTCCCCGCGGCCACGATGCTCCATTTGAGGTGGCTCAGCTCATTTGGTGAGAAGCAGAGCCCTGCTGTGCTTCCATTTTCCAGCTGACCGGCGCTGTCCGCATCCTCTGTCCCCTGGGCTTCCAGACCTCCTGTTTACCCCCCAGCCTCCTGCTCTGGCCTTTGCCACCCTTTGAATATCAGTGACCGAGCTTGCCCGGCTGGTTGGTGAGTGCCACGGTGCAGGGTCTGGCATCACCGTGCGTGTGGAGCCACCTGCTGTGGAGTGGTCTGGGGGCTTCGTAGCCCATGAGAACCCCTGTTCCCCTGTGCACAGTCTCGTGTGTTCTAGGGCTTCACAGGTTCAGTTCCTACAGCTCACACCCACGCATCTGCCTTTACTTGAGGTGAGGCTGGACAGAGGGAGGGCCTGCCACGCTGCTTTTCCTCCGTGCCGTTTAGGAAGTGACCTGTCCTCCCCTGCTGACTCCCCTGCGCACACAGGAGGCTGAGCTGACCCACGGGCCTCCCAGGCCAGCGTCCCTGCTCCCTCCTGGCCTGAGTCAGGGGTACAGTGACCGCAGCGGCTTGCACAAGCCCTGTCCACAGCCATCTTGGCAGGAGAGGACACCCAAGCCCCGGGCACCCCCACGGGGTCGAGCTGGGGCTCAGCCCTTTCTGAGTTTCACTCAGAGCCTCTGGGCAGCGGCTCTCCGTCCTCCCGAACTCCAGATGTGTCTATCACTGAGCATTTATTGTTTCTGGGGCAAACGGGACTGCCCGCGTTCCCTTGGACTTATCTGGCCACCTCCGGTGTGGGGAGGCTGTTTGTGCCTTCCGTGGGTGAGCCTGCCAGAGTTCCACACCACAGAAGCAGGGGGCAGGGCTGCACGGGGGGGCTGGGGTGCCCTGGACGGGGGAAAGCTAGCGAGGAGCGTCCCAGAACCTGAACTCGCTGTGCCCTGGCCTCTCTGAGAAGTGTGGGGATGGAGGGAGGCAGCCCGAGGGGCTGCGCACACATTCTAAAGTGGGGTGTGTGGGGCTCCCCGGGACCCAGCCACCTCCCTGCCTGGGATATCCGCAGGCCGGGACCTCGGGATGCACAATGTGACTGCGGGTGGCCACAGGCTGCCCTGACTCCACATCCCGTGGTGCGGCCCGGTGGGTGGGATGGGGGGGCCACATCTAGAAAAGGGGAGGCCACTGCCCTGTGCGGTGGTGGAGGACCCTATGGGCGGGGCTATGGACACCTGAGTGGACACCCGTGGGCCACCCAAAGTGCGGCATCGTCCAGGGAGGGAGATGGAGCACTGTGTTCACTCAGACACTGAGTGTCTATTGGCCCCCGGGAATGGATGGGTCGGTGCTACCCTGTGTTCTTTGTCCAGCTACATGGGCTCTGAGCGCACGGCACCCAGCACAGACCCCCACACTGTCCACCCAGTGCAGATCCCACACTGTCCACCCAGAGCAGATCCCACACTGTCCACCCAGTGCAGACCCCACACTGTCCACCCAGAGCAGACCCCACACTGTCCACCCAGAGCAGATCCCACACTGTCCACCCAGAGAAGACCCCACACTGTCCACCCAGTGTAGACCCCACAGTGTCCACCCAGAGCAGACCCCACACTGTCCACCCAGAGCAGACCCCACACTGTCCACCCAGTG
>NW_012267395.1:10510-15853 GCF_000151885.1 Dipodomys ordii | reverse complement strand
CACCCAGAGCAGACCCCACACTGTCCACCCAGTGTAGACCCCACAGTGTCCACCCAGTGCAGACCCCACACTGTCCACCCAGTGCAGACCCCACACTGTCCACCCAGAGCAGACCTCACACTATCCACCCAGAGCAGACCCCACACTGTCCACCCAGAGCAGACCCCACACTGTCCACCCAGCACAGACCCCACACTGAACACCCAGAGCAGACCCCACACTGTACACCCAGAGCAGACCCCATGCTGTCCACCCAGAGCAGACCCCACAGTGTCCACCCAGAACAGACCCCACACTGTCTACCCAGAGCAGACCCCACACTGTCCACCCAGCACAGACCCCACACTATCCACCCAGAGCAGACCCCATGCTGTCCACCCAGAGCAGACCCCACACTGTCCACGCATCGCAGACCCCACACTGTCCACCCAGAGCAGACCCCACACTGTCCACCCAGAGCAGACCCCACGCTGTCCACCCAGAGCAGACCCCTCACTGTCCACGCATCGCAGACCCCACACTGTCCACCCAGTGCAGACCCCACACTGTCCACCTAGTGTGGGCTGCCCACTGTCCACTTAGTGTAGACCCAGCATCTGTCTCAGTGCAGGCCCAGCATCGGCCGTCAGCCTCCGTCAAGGCCGTATCAGGGCTTTGTGGTGTCACGCTGGCCTGGCCGCATGGTCTTGTCCACGACTGGCCGCTGCATCACCTTGTCACCATGTCTGGTCACGCCCGTCCCCCATCTTGCAGCTCCATAGAGGGCTGAGAGGCTGCTGTGCGCCTAGCAGAGGAGGCGCCCAGGGGTGCAGGCCCAGGAGAGGCGGTCGGCGGCACTCAGACACCGCCACTGCTACAGCAGAGCGAGGGAGGGCCCAGCGTCCCTCACAGGTGAAATTGCTGACCGTTTTGCCTCCACATGAAACCACCTGGCTGCTGCCAGCGCCCCTGTTCTGCACAGGTTTCCCGCTCGCGGCCAAGCCGGAGCTTCTGTAAGGCAGGGCTGGCTGGTGACACCGCCCAGTCTGTGCTCAGAGACCTTCTGTACTCCAGGAACTGTGTGCAGGGGGGTGTGCGCGCGTGCATGCGTGCGTGCATGCGTGTGTGTGTGTGTGTGTGTGTGTGTGTGTGTGCCGGTCCCGGGGCCTAAACTCAGGGCCCGGGTGCTGTCCCTGAGCTTTTTTGTTCAAGGCTCATGCTTTGCCACTTGAGCCACAGTTCCACTCTGGCCAGTTTCTGGTTGGTAGTGGTGGTGGTAGTTAATTGAAGCTGCCCAGACTGGCTTCGAAGTGCTATTCCCAGGTCTCAGCCTCGTGAGTAGCTGGGATCGCAGGTGTGAGCCACCAGTGCCTGGCTTGAAAAGCAGTTTCCATTGAGCTTAGTCTTCAGTTGTTTGTGTTTCAATTAGGGTTTATTCTTATTTGTTTATTGTGTGAGTACTGGGGCTTACACTCAGGCCCTGGGTGCTGTTCCTTAGCTTTTTCAATCAAGGCTGTCTCTCGTCTACTTGAACCACAACTCCCCTTCTGGTTTTCTGGTGGCTGATTGGAGATGAGTCTCGCAGACAGTTAGGATTACAGGCATGAGCCCAGCACTCCACTCAATTAGATGTGTAAAGTTAGGTTCAGATGGTTGAAGGCTTTGACACCAGCACCACGCCCCCACCTCTGCTAATGTTGGTAAACTCCACACTCCCTCATTTAATGGCTGACACGTGGTTCCGTTGCTTTCTGATGGTACGTGGCCTGGCTTCCCTGACACCACGGTCACAGGTGAATGGCACAGTGTTGGTCAGCAGGACCTGAGGTTGCAGTCAGTGGCCGCGTCCACTGATGAGCTCCGAGCCCTGGCGCTGCAGGGCTGGGGTCTCCGTCTCCTGTGATGGCCGGTCTGGGCACAGCCCTGCATCTTTGTGGAGCCTTGCCCCTCGTCACTTGGCGGGACACATTCAGCATGGGGTTCGGGCATCTATGGAGGAAGGCTGGTCCTCGGGCCCAGCCTCGGGCCAGCCTCAGCCTCAGTTCAGCCTCAGCTCAGCTCAGCCTCAGCCTCAGCTCAGCTCAGCTCAGCTCAGCCTCAGCTCAGCCTCAGCTCAGCTCAGCCTCAGCTCAGCTCAGCTCAGCCTCAGCCTCAGCTCAGGTCAGCTCAGCCTGAGCTCAGCTCAGCCTCAGCCTCAGCTCAGCTCAGCTCAGCTCAGCTCAGCCTCAGCCTCAGCTCAGCTCAGCCTCAGCTCAGCCTCAGCTCAGCTCAGCCTCAGCTCAGCTCAGCCTCAGCTCAGCCTCAGCCTCAGCTCAGCTCAGCCTCAGCTCAGCTCAGCCTCAGCCTCAGCTAAGCTCAGCTCAGCTCAGCTCAGCCTCAGCCTCAGCTCAGCCTCAGCCTCAGCTCAGCTCAGCTCAGCCACAGCCTCAGCTCAGCCTAGCCTCAGCTCAGCCTCAGCCTCAGCTCAGCCTCAGCCTCAGCTCAGCTCAGCTCAGCTCAGCCTCAGCCTCAGCCTCAGCTCAGCTCAGCTCAGCCTCAGCTCAGCCTCAGCTCAGCCTCACTCAGCCTCAGCCTCAGCTCAGCCTCAGCTCAGCTCAGCTCATCTCAGCTCAGCTCAGCCTCAGCTCAGCTCAGCTCAGCTTAGCTTCAGCTCAGTTCAGCTCAGCTCAGCCTCAGCTCAGCTCAGCCTCAGCCTCAGCTCAGCTCAGCTCAGCTCAGCCTCAGCTCAGCTCAGCTCAGCCTCAGCCTCAGCTCAGCTCAGCTCAGCTCAGCCTCAGCTCAGCTCAGCTCAGCACAGCCACAGCCTCAGCTCAGCCTCAGCTCAGCCTCAGCCTCAGCTCAGCCTCAACTCAGCCTCAGCCTCAGCTCAGCTCAGCTCAGCCTTAGTTCAGCTCAGTCTCAGCTCAGCTCAGCTCAGCCTCAGCTCAGCTCAGCTCAGCCTCAGCTCAGCTCAGCCTCAGCTCAGCTCAGCTCAGCCTCAGCCTCAGCCTCAGCTCAGCTCAGCCTCAGCCTCAGCCTCAGCTCAGCTCAGCCTCAGCCTCAGCCTCAGCTCAGTTCAGCCTCAGCCTAAGCTCAGCCTCAGCTCAGCTCAGCCTCAGCCTCAGCTCAGCCTCAGCTCAGCCTCAGCTCAGCTCAGCTCAGCCTCAGCCTCAGCTCAGCCTCAGCTCAGCTCAGCCTCAGCCTCAGCCTCAGCTTAGCTGAGCTCAACTTCAGCTCAGCTCAGCCTCAGCCTCAGCTCAGCTCAGCCTCAGCCTCAGCCTCAGCTCAGCTCAGCTCAACTTCAGCTCAACTCAGCCTCAGCTCAGCCTCAGCCTCAGCTCAGCTCAGCTCAGCCTCAGCTCAGCCTCAGCTCAGCTCAGCTCAGCTCAGCTCAGCCTCAGCTCAGCCTCAGCCTCAGCTCAGCTCAGCTCAGCCTCAGCCTCAGCTCAGCCTCAGCCTCAGCTCAGCCTCAGTCTCAGCCTCAGCTCAGCCTCAGCCTCAGCCTCAGCTCAGCTCAGCTCAACTTCAGCTCAGCTCAGCCTCAGCCTCAGCTCAGCTCAGCCTCAGCCTCAGCTCAGCCTCAGCTCAGCTCAGCCTCAGCCTCAGCCTCAGCTCAGCTCAGCTCAGCTCAGCCTCAGCGCAGCTCAGCTCAGCCTCAGCTCAGCTCAGCCTCAGCCTCAGCCTCAGCTCAGCCTCAGCTCAGCCTCAGCTCAGCTCAGCTCAGCCGCAGCCTCAGCTCAGCTCAGCTCAGCCTCAGCTCAGCTCAGCTCAGCCTCAGCTCAGCTCAGCTCAGCCTCAGCCTCAGCCTCAGCTCAGCTCAGCCTCAGCCTCAGCTCAGCTCAGCTCAGCTCAGCTCAGCCTCAGCCTCAGCTCAGCCTCAGCTCAGCCTCAGCCTCAGCCTCAGCTCAGCCTCAGCTCAGCCTCAGCCTCAGCTCAGCTCAGCTCAGCCTTAGTTCAGCTCAGCCTCAGCCTCAGCTCAGCTCAGCTCAGCTCAGCCTCAGCCTCAGCTCAGCCTCAGCCTCAGCTCAGCCTCAGCCTCAGCCTCAGCTCAGCCTCAGCCTCAGCCTCAGCTCAGCTCAGCTCAACTTCAGCTCAGCTCAGCCTCAGCTCAGCCTCAGCCTCAGCTCAGCTCAGCTCAGCTCAGCCTCAGCTCAGCCACAGCTCAGCTCAGCTCAGCTCAGCTCAGCCTCAGCTCAGCCTCAGCCTCAGCTCAGCTCAGCTCAGCTCAGCTCAGCTCAGCCTCAGCTCAGCCTCATCCTCAGCTCAGCCTCAGCCTCAGCTCAGCAGCCTCAGCCCAGCCTCAGCCTCAGCCTCAGGCTCAGCCTCAGCCTCAGCCTCAGCTCAGCCTCAGCCTCAGCCTCAGCCTCAGCTCAGCCTCAGCCTCAGCCTCAGCTCAGCCTCAGCCTCAGCCTCAGCCTCAGCCTCAGCTCAGCTCAGCTCAGCCTCAGCCTCAGCTCAGCCTCAGCAGCTCAGCTCAGCTCAGCTCAGCTCAGCCTCAGCTTAGCCTCACACTCAGCTCAGCTCAGCTCAGCTCAGCTCAGCTCAGCTCAGCCTCAGCTCAGCCTCATCCTCAGCTCAGCCTCAGCCTCAGCCTCAGGTCAGCTCAGCCTCAGCTCAGCTCAGCCTCAGCCTCAGCCTTAGCTCAGCTCAGCCTCAGCTTAGCCTCAGCTCAGCTCAGCCTCAGCTCAGCTCAGCCTCAGCTCAGCTCAGCTCAGCTCAGCCTCAGCTCAGCTCAGCCTCAGGCTCAGCCTCAGCCTTAGCCTCAGCCTCAGTTCAGCCTCAGCTCAGCCTCAGCTCAGCTCAGCTCAGCATCAGCCTAAGCTCAGCTCAGCTCAGCCTCAGCTCAGCCTCAGCTCAGCTCAGCCTCAGCTCAGCTCAGCCTCAGCTCAGCCTCAGCTCAGCTCAGCTCAGCCTTAGCCTCAGCTCAGCCTCAGCTCAGCTCAGCCTCAGCCTCAGCCTCAGCTCAGCTCAGCTCAGCCTCAGCTCAGCTCAGATCAGCTCAGCTCAGCTCAGCCTCAGCTCAGCCTCAGCCTCAGCCTCAGCTCAGCTCAGCTCAGCCTCAGCCTCAGCTCAGCCTCAGCCTCAGCTCAGCCTCAGCCTCAGCTCAGCCTCAGCTCAGCCTCAGCTCAGCTCTGCTCAACTTCAGCTCAGCTCAGCCTCAACCTCAGCTCAGCTCAGCCTCAGCCTCAGCCTCAGCTCAGCCTCAGCTCAGCTCAGCCTCAGCCTCAGCTCAGCTCAGCTCAGCTCAGCCTCAGCTCAGCTCAGCTCAGCCTCAGCTCAGCTCAGCCTCAGCCTCAGCTCAGCCTCAGCTCAGCCTCAGCTCAGCTCAGCTCAGCCTCAGCCTCAGCTCAGCTCAGCTCAGCCTCAGCTCAGCTCAGCTCAGCC
>NW_012267395.1:6400-6805 GCF_000151885.1 Dipodomys ordii | reverse complement strand
CAGCTCAGCTCAGCCTCAGCTCAGCCTCAGCCTCAGCTCAGCTCAGCTCAGCTCAGCCTCAGCTCAGCCTCAGCTCAGCTCAGCTCAGCTCAGCTTAGCCTCAGCAAAGCCTCAGGCTCAGCTCAGCTCAGCTCAGCTCAGCTCAGCCTCAGCTCAGCCTCTACCTCAGCTCAGCCTCAGCCTCAGCCTCAGCTTAGTTCAGCCTCAGCTCAGCTCAGCCTCAGCCTCAGCCTCAGCTCAGCCTCAGCTCAACTCAGCCTCAGCTTAGCCTCAGCTCAGCTCAGCCTCAGCTCAGCTCAGCCTCAGCCTCAGCTCAGCTCAGCTCAGCCTCAGCTCAGCTCAGCTCAGCTCAGCCTCAGCTCAGCTCAGCCTCAGCCTCAGCCTCAGCCTCAGCCTCAGCTCAGC
>NW_012267395.1:4523-4879 GCF_000151885.1 Dipodomys ordii | reverse complement strand
CTCAGCCTCAGCTCAGCTCAGCTCAGCCTCAGCTCAGCTCAGCCTCAGCCTCAGCTCAGCTCAGCTCAGCTCAGCTCAGCTTCAGCCTCAGGTCAGCCTCAGGTCAGCCTCAGCCTCAGCCTCAGCTCAGCTCAGCTCAGCTCAGCACAGCTCAGCTCAGCCTCAGCTCAGCTCAGCTCAGCTCAACTCAACCTCAGCTCAGCCTCAGCTCAGCCACACTCAGCCTCAGCCTCAGCTCAGCCTCAGCCTCAGCTCAGCTCTTCTCAGCTCAGCTCAGCTCAGTCTCAGCTCAGCTCAGCTCAGCCTCAGCTCAGCTCAGCTCAGCCTCAGCCTCAGCTCAGCTCAGCTCAGCTCAG
>NW_012267395.1:0-272 GCF_000151885.1 Dipodomys ordii | reverse complement strand
TCAGCCTCAGCCTCAGCTCAGCTCAGCCTCAGCCTCAGCCTCAGCTCAGCTCAGCTCAACTTCTGCTCAGCTCAGCCTCAGCTCAGCCTCAGCCTCAGCTCAGCTCAGCTCAGCCTCAGCACAGCCTCAGCTCAGCTCAGCTCAGCTCAGCTCATCCTCAGCTCATCCTCGGGCTCGGCCTCAGCTCAGCTCAGCTCAGCTCAGCCTCAGCTCAGCCTCATCCTCAGCTCAGCCTCAGCCTCAGCCTCAGCTCAGCTCAGCCTCAGCCTCAG
>NW_012267394.1:3550556-3556918 GCF_000151885.1 Dipodomys ordii | reverse complement strand
GTGTGTGTGTGTGTGTGTGTGTGTGTGTGTGTGTGTGTGTGTGTGTGTGTGTAACGGGCACTGGGATTTGAACTTCAACTTTACACTGAAATGAATTGGTGCACTGCCTCTTCAGTTATATTCACATTAAATTTTAGTTTAGGAATTGTTTTCAGATGGCATTTAGCAATTTCTTTAGAGAGATGATCTGAGCTAGCTTGAACCTACACCCTCTAAATCTCTACCTTTTAAGTACCTTCAATTATAAGTACAGTCCACTAAGGCTAGTATGACTACATTTTTATCCATATTGATCCCAAACCACAATCTTTGTTATGTCCACTTAGTCCCCTAGAAGCAATTATGGTCAATATCCTAATATGATGTCTTACAAGCAAGTTATCTGTCAGTATTTTAAAGTGTCTCCTGTTAGGCAAATTCTGGATTCCGTGGAACCTCATCAACCAAGGGAAGTCATATTTTTCCTTTGACCATTCTGTCTTTCTCATTTCATCTTTCTTGCTCACATTTACACTTCATCATATATCCTTCAGCTTAAAAGCCCCTGGGGCTTTTCCCACCATCCTCCCCTCCTTAGCTTGAAAGTTATATGGCGAATTGCTTATGCTTCAGCATCAAATTCTCAACATTTCTTGTGCTCTTTAGCCAACTGTAACCAAAGTTTGTCTCCCATATCTCTTTTAAAAAGGCTCTCACACAAGAGTCACTGGCCAGCCTCCATAGGAGTATACAAATGAGCTTTCTCTATCTCTTATCACACTTAATGCTAAGTAGCAGTCAATGCTAGAAGTTTCTTAATACCTGTATCTTATTTAAACACACACACACACACACACACACACACACACACACTCAGTTTAGTGTGCTGTATAAGAAACTACATAACATATACAAAAGACATAAGGAACAAAGTCCATGAATGAAATATCTGCTCCATGAGGAGTAAGGGTAAATTACATTGTTGTGTGAACTTTGGGTACCAAAATACAGCTGCTTGGGAGTAATTAAAATCAGAGCCCTTAGTTTTCATCCAAAGCCATGAGAAGAAAGGCATTGGATGACTTCCCTCTATGGAATTTTAATTACACTACTGATAAACTAATTAAATTTCAGAGTTGGACTTTGAGAGAGTAACTAAGGCTGAGCATATTTACTTTCCGCTAACAATATACAAGTATTTCAATGGAACAGAAATCCTACATTGAAGTCTTTCCTCTAATTATAAATGTATTGGAGTTGAAAGGTAACCCTGATTGCACTACTCAGAAATAATATACCATTTCAATCAGGTATGGGTGGCTCATGCCTGTAATCTTAGAGATCTGAGGATTATGGTTAAAACCCATCTCAGAAAAGTCCATGCAAATTTCAACTGTAGTTAAGCAGCAAAAACTCAGAATTGGAGTTATGGATAAATGGTGTTAGCCTTGAGCTGAAAAGGCTAAAGACTAAAGAAGACTCACTTGGCTCTCAGTTCAAGCCCCAATATTTTTTCTGAAACCTTTTTCTTTTAACAACCATAGGAAGCAAATTTATGCTGAATACTAGCTTGGGGTTTGTAATGGGAACAATTGATGCAATACAGAGCATTATTTAGCCCTTCTGGAAGTGTCCATAGGTTCTGCCTGAGTAGAAAAAGATTTGGATATTCCTGGATGCTACATTACTTAACCTCACACAAATCGATTGCCTAATAAATAGCATAGCACTAGGTGAATTCACAGATCATGTGTTGGGAAAGAAAGCTCACATCCTAAATATGTTCTGGTGGATCACACTCCATTATTTGGGAAATGAGTTCTCACAGTGACTGCTGAATACCTGTTTTCCATTCCAATCTCATTAAACACTTTGAGAGCAGACATACTAGCAAGTCATTGAAGAAAGGTGGGAAAGAGAGAACCCAGAAATTGGAGTTCAAAATGGAAGTCAAGCAGCTGATGAGGGCAGAGCTGAGACTGCTTCACTGTTTCAACTTCTATATATTCTCTCATTTTAAAGGATTTATCACAAAGTTATCTTTCACTTATTGCCACACCTGAGCAACTAGGTGAGTCATTCGGCCTTATTAACCTTCCTGCATATGAGGAACATTGTTAACCCTTCCTTTGTGGTACATATGTACAAATTAAGCCCAGTTTGTCTATCACCTTAGGCATGGCATGGGGAATACAGTAGTTTGCTTTGCTCTACAGTACCCATATCCCATGCAGTTCTAGGGATGACTGCATGGTTATCTTAGGAGAGCTAACAGAGAAGCCAATGCCACTCAGTGTTGATGTAGTAAAGGCTGTTAGTGGTTTGAAGGCATCCACAGTGGCAGTACTCAGACCCTAAGAATGGGAAAACACTGGCAATCAGAGGTGTTCCCTGTCTCAAATACCTTTGACCTTCAGACAAAAAAATACGTAAGTCTCGAGTCACAAACTAGGGTTCTGCACAGTTTTTTGCTTGTTATTCCTATGTTAAAATCATAAGTGGCATGATAAAACAAATTTTGTCCCCAAATAATAGGTAAAGTAAATGTGCCAGGAAATACCATGAGTGCAAACTTTCTACTTTCCTCTACAAAGATTTTGTTAGAATGTGGACTTTGAATAAAATGTCAATACAGTGTCAGTTTCCTACAGAATATGTATATCTTTAGGTAAAACAATCAGTTTACCAATTTCTGTTTCAATGATAGTGACAACAGTAAATCATGAAAGAGAAAAAGTCATTCAGTAAGATGTCAAATTCAAAGAATTTTACTATGTAAGAAGTATTGAAGAATTTTAGAATGCAAGCACAATCTATTCCATACATTTAGATAGAAAAATCAGTATTTTCATCTTCAATGTTTATAGTATTCTCAAATTTTGGTTACTGTATGATTTCCCTCCCCTCTCTTCCTCACTCTGGTTCAGGTACTGGGGCTTGAACTTAGGGTTTGGGTGTGATCCATGAGCTTTTGTTCTCAGGCTAGTGTCCTACCACTAGAGCTATAGCTCCACTACTTTTGTTTGAAATAAGAGTCTCACAGATTTTCCTGCCCAGTCTGGCTATGGACCACAATCCTCAGAGATCAGCCTCCTGAATAGCTAGGATTACAAGTCTGAGTCACGTGGACATGACTTTCTTATGCATTCATTAAAGTTAGTACCAGTGTCTATCAGCCATCTTGATGAGACTTATGACCCCAACATTGTTTTTACATGGGTGTGATATGGAATAAATTAAGTGAGAAATAAAATAAGTGGGAAATTAGGCATATTGATCTGATAAGCAACAGAGTTGTGACACCAAAATGAGAGACATTTGATATAGCAGATTTAATATCATATTCAAGGAAAGAAAACCAGAAAGAGATTATCAATTAATTCCCAGAGTGTCCAAAACTGATGTGTGCTGATATCATATTTGTTACAGAAATGTTAATTCTGCAAAATTCTAAGTTTCATTCAAAAAATATCTCCTCAATTGCTAAAATATACTTAGGCCAAAATATGTGGCAATAATCATTGTTTTCTTTGTCATGATCTTACTGAAAGGTACATCTCTCAAAATTGTCACAAAGGGTTTTCATAAGGAATAAATGTATTTGCACTTGATGGGAATCTGCTTCATTCATGTAACTCCCTGCTGCTTCCATGGCCCATTGACTACACTACAGGGGCCTCCTCCTGGTACTCAGGAAAACATTAAACCTGGCCTTAGCTGAAATGCAAAATGAGCCTTATCTGAAAGAGCAGGACTGCTGGTGTCAGGAGGATACCCCTACCATAAAACCCACCAAATAGGAAAGTTCTGGCAATAAACCTGTAGCAGGACAGGACAAGACATTCCAAAGAAGAGTCTCACCCTAGAATGTGTAAAAATCCACACTCCACAGTCTTGGTTTTTCCCACCCTGCTAGGTTTTACATAGAATTCCTTTTCAGCAATGATTAAAGCCTGTTCTGGTCTGATGAGATCTCTGCCTTCTTTCTCTCCTTTAGCCCACTTGACCTTTTATAACACTCATGACCCATTTCAACACTCATTTCCTAACAAATGGTTCCCTGCTTGAGAATAGTGCTTTCTGGAGGACTCTAATCCTTGTAGGGCATACTGTAATTTTCTATCTCTCTCTTCATCTCCCCTTTTTCTTTTCTCTCCAGTAGCTTTCTGAGAGCCAGTCAGCCCCTACTGCTTACTATAGCTGAAAGGAAGCTGGAAAGTGACCCAGAGCCTTTGGCTCTCACTGCCTCACTGCCTCACTGTAAGGAAGATTAGGCCTGGACCTAGACCTATATTGATTGAGTTGACTTGGAAACTCAGTTGTAAGATCACTGGAAATCTTTCTTCCATTTGTCCCTCCCTCCCTCCCTCCCTCCCTCCCTCCCTCCCTACCTCCCTCCCTGCCCCACCTCTCTCTCTCTCCCTCTCTCTCTCTCTCTCCCCCACTCTCTCTCACTCTCCCTCCTTCTTTCTTGCTCCCTCTCATTCTTGCTCTCTGCCCCCTCCCGCTCCTTCTGGACTGGACATCATTTACCTTCAGATGGCCTATACTCACCACCTCCCTCTGGGCGTGGTGAGGTAAGGATTCTGGTTTCCCTCTGAAAGGGTCCTTGAACATGAAACTTACATCTTTTTCTATGTCCTGGGGACTGCCTTCCCTGACTGATCAGTTTTTAGGGATGACCATCCACTCAGTAGAGGACCCATTGTTCAAACACAAATTCTGGGATGCCTTAATATGAGTTCTTGGATCTCTCGATTCTTTGATATCACCCAGGAGTTGGGCTTGTGGTTACATGGGTCACAGCAGTCCATTTCAGCTGACAGCTTATGCCTTCAAGAGGAAGACATAGGCTGATTCCTGGTGATTTCTTGAAGGCTAGCCATTCTGAGCTTGGAGCAAGACTGAAAATCATAAGAAATTTTTCTGTTTTTGCATAAAAATTTGGCCTCAGAATCAACTGGACAATCTCAAAGTCAATAAACTGCTTAGAAATTTGGCCTCAGTACTGATTGGATATTTGCAGTTGCTGGCTTGAATACAGTACTTTTGACCCCTCAGTATTGCAAAATATAGAGTTCTCCAACAGAATGGCAAGAACTCAGAGATTCCCTAAGCCCAAGCCATTTTTCCTTCATTGTCCTGTAACTACTTTCTTCCTATCTGTGGTCCAGATTCTCCTAGCTGAAATTGTCTGTCTAAGTATGTGACGAGTCCCTCTGGGGCAAGGATTAAAGCTTCTTCTGCTCTGTTGAGGTTTCTGTCTCCTTTCTCTTCTGCTCCCACTTGACTTCGTGTCTTAACACCACCTAAAATAAAATATGGCTGTGCACCAGTGGCACATGCTTGTAATCTTAGCTACTCAGTAGGCTGGGATCTGAGGATAGCAATTTAAATCTGTATCAGTCACACAAATGTGAGAATCATCTCCTACCCCATTAATCAGCAACAAAAGCTATAAATTAGAGCTGTGGATCAAGTGATAGAGCCTAGCCTTGGGCAATAAAGCTCAGGGACAACACCCAGGCCACGAATTCAACTCCCAGGACTGGCACACACACACACACACACACAAAACCCAGAAAACAAAAAACAAAAACAAGATCCAAACACAATGGACCTGAAAAATGCAAAAGAAAACTCCTCAATGCAAGGCAAATGACTGAGAATTTCTCAAAATGACCAAGTCTAATAGATGAACATGAATACCTCAGGTTAGTAAGTCTTATTGAATCTCTGACTTGCACCTTAAATGGTGCCAAAAAATTGCCTCTATGGAGCAGGAAGGGGAACAAGGGAAATTCGTGAAATAAGTAGAAGCTCCAAGAGTACCCATCCAAGGTTGGATAAAGTGGCACAATTTCTTTCAAATCCCTTTACCTTTTCCTAAAAGTCCACCCAACAATGGGAGCCCCAAGTCTGCAGTGCCCAGGGGAAATAAGAGAAGTGCCCTGGGGCTGTATCTGGCTTGAGCAGCTGCTGCGATAGTCTCTAGTCTCCTCTCTTCTTGCATGCCAGCACCTCTCCTGAAACTGGCCCAAACATTTACAGAGTGGGGTCAGCCTGCAGCCCCTGTGGCCTGATTCTCCAGGAGATAAAGTAACAGATCTCCATGATTTACTAAGTCATTATCAGATTTCATATCAGAAAATTGGGCCCCTTAACAAAATAACAAAACATAAATGATGAAAACAGGCATTTGGAGAAAAGAAATGAAATTTAATTAATTTTTAAGCAAACATTGTAATATGTAAAAACAACAACAATTCTATTACAAAGGAGGAGAGTGAAGGGATTTCATATAACAGCTAAGAAAAATGGGTTTCTGAATGTAAATATCAAGGCATTGACTTTGGCCAAGAAGTGGCCTGGAACTGCTTTAC
>NW_012267394.1:3541447-3548150 GCF_000151885.1 Dipodomys ordii | reverse complement strand
GTGTGTGTGTGTGTGTGTGTGTGTGTGTGTGTGTGTGTGTGTGTGTGTGTGTAACGGGCACTGGGATTTGAACTTCAACTTTACACTGAAATGAATTGGTGCACTGCCTCTTCAGTTATATTCACATTAAATTTTAGTTTAGGAATTGTTTTCAGATGGCATTTAGCAATTTCTTTAGAGAGATGATCTGAGCTAGCTTGAACCTACACCCTCTAAATCTCTACCTTTTAAGTACCTTCAATTATAAGTACAGTCCACTAAGGCTAGTATGACTACATTTTTATCCATATTGATCCCAAACCACAATCTTTGTTATGTCCACTTAGTCCCCTAGAAGCAATTATGGTCAATATCCTAATATGATGTCTTACAAGCAAGTTATCTGTCAGTATTTTAAAGTGTCTCCTGTTAGGCAAATTCTGGATTCCGTGGAACCTCATCAACCAAGGGAAGTCATATTTTTCCTTTGACCATTCTGTCTTTCTCATTTCATCTTTCTTGCTCACATTTACACTTCATCATATATCCTTCAGCTTAAAAGCCCCTGGGGCTTTTCCCACCATCCTCCCCTCCTTAGCTTGAAAGTTATATGGCGAATTGCTTATGCTTCAGCATCAAATTCTCAACATTTCTTGTGCTCTTTAGCCAACTGTAACCAAAGTTTGTCTCCCATATCTCTTTTAAAAAGGCTCTCACACAAGAGTCACTGGCCAGCCTCCATAGGAGTATACAAATGAGCTTTCTCTATCTCTTATCACACTTAATGCTAAGTAGCAGTCAATGCTAGAAGTTTCTTAATACCTGTATCTTATTTAAACACACACACACACACACACACACACACACACACACTCAGTTTAGTGTGCTGTATAAGAAACTACATAACATATACAAAAGACATAAGGAACAAAGTCCATGAATGAAATATCTGCTCCATGAGGAGTAAGGGTAAATTACATTGTTGTGTGAACTTTGGGTACCAAAATACAGCTGCTTGGGAGTAATTAAAATCAGAGCCCTTAGTTTTCATCCAAAGCCATGAGAAGAAAGGCATTGGATGACTTCCCTCTATGGAATTTTAATTACACTACTGATAAACTAATTAAATTTCAGAGTTGGACTTTGAGAGAGTAACTAAGGCTGAGCATATTTACTTTCCGCTAACAATATACAAGTATTTCAATGGAACAGAAATCCTACATTGAAGTCTTTCCTCTAATTATAAATGTATTGGAGTTGAAAGGTAACCCTGATTGCACTACTCAGAAATAATATACCATTTCAATCAGGTATGGGTGGCTCATGCCTGTAATCTTAGAGATCTGAGGATTATGGTTAAAACCCATCTCAGAAAAGTCCATGCAAATTTCAACTGTAGTTAAGCAGCAAAAACTCAGAATTGGAGTTATGGATAAATGGTGTTAGCCTTGAGCTGAAAAGGCTAAAGACTAAAGAAGACTCACTTGGCTCTCAGTTCAAGCCCCAATATTTTTTCTGAAACCTTTTTCTTTTAACAACCATAGGAAGCAAATTTATGCTGAATACTAGCTTGGGGTTTGTAATGGGAACAATTGATGCAATACAGAGCATTATTTAGCCCTTCTGGAAGTGTCCATAGGTTCTGCCTGAGTAGAAAAAGATTTGGATATTCCTGGATGCTACATTACTTAACCTCACACAAATCGATTGCCTAATAAATAGCATAGCACTAGGTGAATTCACAGATCATGTGTTGGGAAAGAAAGCTCACATCCTAAATATGTTCTGGTGGATCACACTCCATTATTTGGGAAATGAGTTCTCACAGTGACTGCTGAATACCTGTTTTCCATTCCAATCTCATTAAACACTTTGAGAGCAGACATACTAGCAAGTCATTGAAGAAAGGTGGGAAAGAGAGAACCCAGAAATTGGAGTTCAAAATGGAAGTCAAGCAGCTGATGAGGGCAGAGCTGAGACTGCTTCACTGTTTCAACTTCTATATATTCTCTCATTTTAAAGGATTTATCACAAAGTTATCTTTCACTTATTGCCACACCTGAGCAACTAGGTGAGTCATTCGGCCTTATTAACCTTCCTGCATATGAGGAACATTGTTAACCCTTCCTTTGTGGTACATATGTACAAATTAAGCCCAGTTTGTCTATCACCTTAGGCATGGCATGGGGAATACAGTAGTTTGCTTTGCTCTACAGTACCCATATCCCATGCAGTTCTAGGGATGACTGCATGGTTATCTTAGGAGAGCTAACAGAGAAGCCAATGCCACTCAGTGTTGATGTAGTAAAGGCTGTTAGTGGTTTGAAGGCATCCACAGTGGCAGTACTCAGACCCTAAGAATGGGAAAACACTGGCAATCAGAGGTGTTCCCTGTCTCAAATACCTTTGACCTTCAGACAAAAAAATACGTAAGTCTCGAGTCACAAACTAGGGTTCTGCACAGTTTTTTGCTTGTTATTCCTATGTTAAAATCATAAGTGGCATGATAAAACAAATTTTGTCCCCAAATAATAGGTAAAGTAAATGTGCCAGGAAATACCATGAGTGCAAACTTTCTACTTTCCTCTACAAAGATTTTGTTAGAATGTGGACTTTGAATAAAATGTCAATACAGTGTCAGTTTCCTACAGAATATGTATATCTTTAGGTAAAACAATCAGTTTACCAATTTCTGTTTCAATGATAGTGACAACAGTAAATCATGAAAGAGAAAAAGTCATTCAGTAAGATGTCAAATTCAAAGAATTTTACTATGTAAGAAGTATTGAAGAATTTTAGAATGCAAGCACAATCTATTCCATACATTTAGATAGAAAAATCAGTATTTTCATCTTCAATGTTTATAGTATTCTCAAATTTTGGTTACTGTATGATTTCCCTCCCCTCTCTTCCTCACTCTGGTTCAGGTACTGGGGCTTGAACTTAGGGTTTGGGTGTGATCCATGAGCTTTTGTTCTCAGGCTAGTGTCCTACCACTAGAGCTATAGCTCCACTACTTTTGTTTGAAATAAGAGTCTCACAGATTTTCCTGCCCAGTCTGGCTATGGACCACAATCCTCAGAGATCAGCCTCCTGAATAGCTAGGATTACAAGTCTGAGTCACGTGGACATGACTTTCTTATGCATTCATTAAAGTTAGTACCAGTGTCTATCAGCCATCTTGATGAGACTTATGACCCCAACATTGTTTTTACATGGGTGTGATATGGAATAAATTAAGTGAGAAATAAAATAAGTGGGAAATTAGGCATATTGATCTGATAAGCAACAGAGTTGTGACACCAAAATGAGAGACATTTGATATAGCAGATTTAATATCATATTCAAGGAAAGAAAACCAGAAAGAGATTATCAATTAATTCCCAGAGTGTCCAAAACTGATGTGTGCTGATATCATATTTGTTACAGAAATGTTAATTCTGCAAAATTCTAAGTTTCATTCAAAAAATATCTCCTCAATTGCTAAAATATACTTAGGCCAAAATATGTGGCAATAATCATTGTTTTCTTTGTCATGATCTTACTGAAAGGTACATCTCTCAAAATTGTCACAAAGGGTTTTCATAAGGAATAAATGTATTTGCACTTGATGGGAATCTGCTTCATTCATGTAACTCCCTGCTGCTTCCATGGCCCATTGACTACACTACAGGGGCCTCCTCCTGGTACTCAGGAAAACATTAAACCTGGCCTTAGCTGAAATGCAAAATGAGCCTTATCTGAAAGAGCAGGACTGCTGGTGTCAGGAGGATACCCCTACCATAAAACCCACCAAATAGGAAAGTTCTGGCAATAAACCTGTAGCAGGACAGGACAAGACATTCCAAAGAAGAGTCTCACCCTAGAATGTGTAAAAATCCACACTCCACAGTCTTGGTTTTTCCCACCCTGCTAGGTTTTACATAGAATTCCTTTTCAGCAATGATTAAAGCCTGTTCTGGTCTGATGAGATCTCTGCCTTCTTTCTCTCCTTTAGCCCACTTGACCTTTTATAACACTCATGACCCATTTCAACACTCATTTCCTAACAAATGGTTCCCTGCTTGAGAATAGTGCTTTCTGGAGGACTCTAATCCTTGTAGGGCATACTGTAATTTTCTATCTCTCTCTTCATCTCCCCTTTTTCTTTTCTCTCCAGTAGCTTTCTGAGAGCCAGTCAGCCCCTACTGCTTACTATAGCTGAAAGGAAGCTGGAAAGTGACCCAGAGCCTTTGGCTCTCACTGCCTCACTGCCTCACTGTAAGGAAGATTAGGCCTGGACCTAGACCTATATTGATTGAGTTGACTTGGAAACTCAGTTGTAAGATCACTGGAAATCTTTCTTCCATTTGTCCCTCCCTCCCTCCCTCCCTCCCTCCCTCCCTCCCTACCTCCCTCCCTGCCCCACCTCTCTCTCTCTCCCTCTCTCTCTCTCTCTCCCCCACTCTCTCTCACTCTCCCTCCTTCTTTCTTGCTCCCTCTCATTCTTGCTCTCTGCCCCCTCCCGCTCCTTCTGGACTGGACATCATTTACCTTCAGATGGCCTATACTCACCACCTCCCTCTGGGCGTGGTGAGGTAAGGATTCTGGTTTCCCTCTGAAAGGGTCCTTGAACATGAAACTTACATCTTTTTCTATGTCCTGGGGACTGCCTTCCCTGACTGATCAGTTTTTAGGGATGACCATCCACTCAGTAGAGGACCCATTGTTCAAACACAAATTCTGGGATGCCTTAATATGAGTTCTTGGATCTCTCGATTCTTTGATATCACCCAGGAGTTGGGCTTGTGGTTACATGGGTCACAGCAGTCCATTTCAGCTGACAGCTTATGCCTTCAAGAGGAAGACATAGGCTGATTCCTGGTGATTTCTTGAAGGCTAGCCATTCTGAGCTTGGAGCAAGACTGAAAATCATAAGAAATTTTTCTGTTTTTGCATAAAAATTTGGCCTCAGCATCAACTGGACAATCTCAAAGTCAATAAACTGCTTAGAAATTTGGCCTCAGTACTGATTGGATATTTGCAGTTGCTGGCTTGAATACAGTACTTTTGACCCCTCAGTATTGCAAAATATAGATTTCTCCAACAGAATGGCAAGAACTCAGAGGTTCCCTAAGCCCAAGCCATTTTTCCTTCATTGTCCTGTAACTACTTTCTTCCTATCTGTGGTCCAGATTCTCCTAGCTGAAATTGTCTGTCTAAGTATGTGAGGAGTCCCTCTGGGGCAAGGATTAAAGCTTCTTCTGCTCTGTTGAGGTTTCTGTCTCCTTTCTCTTCTGCTCCCACTTGACTTCGTGTCTTAACACCACCTAAAATAAAATATGGCTGTGCACCAGTGGCACATGCTTGTAATCTTAGCTACTCAGTAGGCTGGGATCTGAGGATAGCAATTTAAATCTGTATCAGTCACACAAATGTGAGAATCATCTCCTACCCCATTAATCAGCAACAAAAGCTATAAATTAGAGCTGTGGATCAAGTGATAGAGCCTAGCCTTGGGCAATAAAGCTCAGGGACAACACCCAGGCCACGAATTCAACTCCCAGGACTGGCACACACACACACACACACACAAAACCCAGAAAACAAAAAACAAAAACAAGATCCAAACACAATGGACCTGAAAAATGCAAAAGAAAACTCCTCAATGCAAGGCAAATGACTGAGAATTTCTCAAAATGACCAAGTCTAATAGATGAACATGAATACCTCAGGTTAGTAAGTCTTATTGAATCTCTGACTTGCACCTTAAATGGTGCCAAAAAATTGCCTCTATGGAGCAGGAAGGGGAACAAGGGAAATTCGTGAAATAAGTAGGAGCTCCAAGAGTACCCATCCAAGGTTGGATAAAGTGGCACAATTTCTTTCAAATCCCTTTACCTTTTCCTAAAAGTCCACCCAACAATGGGAGCCCCAAGTCTGCAGTGCCCAGGGGAAATAAGAGAAGTGCCCTGGGGCTGTATCTGGCTTGAGCAGCTGCTGCTATGGGCCCTAGTTTACTCTCTTCTTGCATGCCAGCACCTCTCCTGAAACTGGCCCAGACATTTACAGAGTGGGGTCTGCCTGCAACCCCTGTGGCCTGATTCTCCAGGAGATAAAGTAACAAATCTCCATGATTTACTAAGTCATTATCAGATTTCATATCAGAAAATTGGACCCCTTAACAAAATAACAAAACATAAATGATGAAAACAGGCATTTGGAGAAAAGCAAATGAACTTTTATTAATTTTTAAGCAAACATTGTAATATGTAAAAACAACAACAATTCTATTACAAAGGAGGAGAGTGAAGGGATTTCATGTAACAGCTAAGAAAAATGGGTTTCTGCATGTAAATATCAAGGCATTGACTTTGGCCAAGAAGTGGCCTGGAACTGCTTTACTTTTAATATACTATCATTTCTCAAGTTGTATTCCTTCATGTCTCAAATACTCTTTCACTCTTCCAGTTTGCAAAGTTAGGAGAGCACTGTGGTGAACCTGCATGGAAGTGTAAAGACATTCTTGAGTGTTTTTACATGAAGAAATGGGTGGGAAGGGAAATATGACTAAGAGAAAGAAAAGAACAAATATGTTTCTCACACTTGTTTAACTGAAAGCATGCTGCTCACTCAAGGCCATTACTTATCTGACTCAAAATATAATTGTAAGTATAATTAGGTGTTTGTTTAAAATATGATTTGTCTCAAATGCTTTCCTCATTATTTATGGTACTTGGTAAAG
>NW_012267394.1:3514239-3541397 GCF_000151885.1 Dipodomys ordii | reverse complement strand
AAATAACAAAACATAAATGATGAAAACAGGCATTTGGAGAAAAGAAATGAAATTTAATTAATTTTTAAGCAAACATTGTAATATGTAAAAACAACAACAATTCTATTACAAAGGAGGAGAGTGAAGGGATTTCATATAACAGCTAAGAAAAATGGGTTTCTGAATGTAAATATCAAGGCATTGACTTTGGCCAAGAAGTGGCCTGGAACTGCTTTACTTTTAATATACTATCATTTCTCAAGTTGTATTCCTTCATGTCTCAAATACTCTTTCACTCTTCCAGTTTGCAAAGTTAGGAGAGCACTGTGGTGAACTGCATGGAAGTGTAAAGACATTCTTGAGTGTTTTTACATGAAGAAATGGGTGGGAAGGGAAATATGACTAAGAGAAAGAAAAGAACAAATATGTTTCTCACACTTGTTTAACTGAAAGCATGCTGCTCACTCAAGGCCATTACTTATCTGACTCAAAATATAATTGTAAGTATAATTAGGTGTTTGTTTAAAATATGATTTGTCTCAAATGCTTTCCTCATTATTTATGGTACTTGGTAAAGTAGATGGGTTTTGAGATCTGTCTGTCTTCCCTGCACAAGAATAAGTTGGTGGACCCCTTATTTCGGTGGGTATACACGTTAAAATCAATACTGACTAGGCTGTCTTTTGGAGAAGACCTATGGAAATTGAGTAGGTTGACTTGCTGTACATTGTTCAGGTCCCACTTCCTGTATGCTGGAACAACCTACCGCTTAACCTTGCCAGAACAGATTGTGGTGACCCACTGCCACTCAGTATTCAGCTGCCTGTGATGGCGTGAAGGTAACTTTGGTGGGAGCGTTAACATCAGGGGAATGGGGCAATCCTGTCAATAAGAAGTGTGTCCTCCTTCTCCATGGCCCTTTACTTGTGTATCTCTGCATGGGACTAACCATAGAAGAATGTTTTTAGGTCTGGACAATATGGTTCCTTTAAATCTCAATTTCTTTTGAATATTTTTGTAACTTTGCAATTCTTTACACAACTGTGTACATTATATAAACTGTATCTTATATGCTTTCTTTAAAAAGAAGTACTCTAAACCTCCAAGCTGTGCTTTTTAACTTTGAAGAGTGATGTTGACACACTGAGACCACAATAACAATTACATCAATTTAGCTGGGAACTGGTGGTTCATTCAGATTTTCTTAGCTACTCAAGAGGCTGAGGACTATGATTCAAAGTCAGCCCAGGGAGGAAAGTCCACAAGACTATTATCTCTAATTAACTTCCCCCATATAGGTGGAAGTTGAGATGTAGTTTGGGCCACAAAAGCTCAGAAACTGACCCTAGCCCCTGAGTTCAAGCCCTAGAATACACACACAGACACACACACAGACACAGACACACACACACACACACACACACACACACACACACACTGTCATATTTAGTATTAAGAGTTTGTTGGTAGTGCTGAGAAAAACATCATTACTAACAACAGGCTGGAACCTCCTTACAAACAGTTTAGGAATTGGTATGACAATATCATTCAAAGTTTCATTTGAGATTTTACAAAAATGGCATCTGGACATGAACAAAGAGATGCAATACCTACAAATGCAATCTTTGAGCCACATTAGAGCTATGTATTGGAGCTAATATTAGAACATTTTCCTCTCACTGATGTTGAGCTACTTTAAAAATTTACAAGAATGACAGCTATATGAGAGATTGCTGAATACCAGTCCCTTCTCTAGTCCCTATTACTACAGAAGAGATGTTAAATGTGTGTTTACTACTTAGGAACTCATAATAGATATTTCATAAAATAAAATACTAAATACATAAATCAATTTTTGAGTAAGAATTTTAAAAATAAGCTACTTACTCTGTCCATTCAAATTTATGCTTACAAGGAGCTCATATTTTGTTGTAATGCATTGTTTTCAGTATTAAGTTCATCTTCATGAAAATTTTCCAGATCATTAAGGTTCTAAAAGAAAAACCCATATTCAGATAGAAATCATCAGTTTTCATTTCATAAAAGTAACTTTTCAAAAGGTATAAACATTTACATTCAAGTGATCCTCCGCATTTATTGCAAATGTAAATATTCTGAGAACTACTTGAACATCAATATATACACTAAAGCAAAACAGAAATGAGTGGCTAAGTGAAATATTGTCACCATAACACTTTCTACAAATAGAATAGCAGACTGTTTTTGTGAACTGAAATGAATAAAGAAAAGGGAATAAAATAAGATTATGTTAAAATGCACTCATAAATATGTATAACATAATGGAGGGAAAAAGAATGAGCAAATGTAGCAGTGGTACTCACTAGATGCTATGTTGAAAATGAACTATACAATGTGTATCAGGCTTGGATAGCGTGAAGGAGAGGGTGATGCTGTCCAAAAGCAAATACACTCTACCTGACTTATTTAACTGTAACCCCTCAATACTTCACCTTTATAACAGCAAAACAATTTTTAAAGCATGCAAAACATGAGTAATTTGGTTGCTGAATGAATAAATGACTATATCAATAGAAGTAACAAAAATGCTTTGAGATTAACATCTAGTGATTAGAAAGAAGAATATAATTTTAATAAGTAAAATCAATCAGCTATAAGTATTCTAGGATGAGAACATCAAGAAAGTACAAAAGACAAAGGAGTGATGTCGGAGAAAGCATCTGACCTGAAAGGTTGAGAAGAAAGAAAGCTGTAGCAAATAGACCTTTGAAAGGGATGCCACTACAAATGGGTGTCTGCACATGTACAAACTTAAAAGAGGAAGTCCTAACCACTGTGAAAGAGGGAAAACCTGTGACTAGGATCATAACATTGAATGATTTTTATGGACTAACATCAGGAAAATCTGAACACATCAGGTAGGGAATGGGGTGGTCCTAAACTAATGCAGGATCAGTGATAGAACAACCACTGAAGTAGTGAAAATCACAGAAGATCATGTTAACTTAGTGGGAAGGGTACTAAAACACAGGACTCAAGTAATGCTAGTGTTGGTACTTTTATTTTATGCTTGTCCTGAGTCTAGAACTCAGGACCTGAATGCTTTCTATAAGTGTTTGTGCTCAAGCCTAGAGCTCTGCCACTGGAGCACTAGCAGAGTAGCTGATTGAAGAGAGCTTCATGGACTTCCCTGCTCAGGCTGGCTGACATATCTCAGCCTCTTGAGTAGCTAGGATTACAGTAGTCAGCAACCAGCACCTGGCAAAATATTGCAACTTCAATTAACATTACTTAACAGTAGTTTAACACTAGTCTCTCCCAAACTTGCATGTTAATTAATGATTGGTTCTCACGGAGGATTACAACAATGCATCTGCTATGCAGAAATGTTTGAAATTATGTTTCACATACTCTATTTTGTGTGTACCAAATATTCTAGAAATACAGAATATCTATTTTTAAACTAGTTTGCTTCAACAATCTCAATTAGCTGGAAAAGTGAAGTTTTAATTGGAATGTGAACAAATCACAGAAGGAGGAAGTTGATAATATTAGGAGAGATAAAAGAGGTGGAGGGACTCAGAGTACACATTCAAATTCTAAGTGCACAACAGCACCACCCAGAGCTTAATGTGTCTTTCAAGTTGTGATAAGATTCACAGATAACTGTAGATAATTCTCTACTGACAGTAAACTGTCAGTCCTCTGCTCATTTTTTTTCACTTTGCTTTATGTCTAAGTCCTGACATATCATTATAAGCAGCCATATGAAGAGTTTGTTCTCTACTCAATAATATGGAAAAAACTAATGTGCGATGAATGATTTAGGAAGTCCATGACATTCAGGATTCATACTCTCATCTAATAATGCAGGGATAAAATATGGATTTAGGAACAAGGAACTATGAATAAACTATTATCAGTTTTCAGCAGGATATCTACATCTTTGGGAAATGTGTACAGGTTACCAATTCTGTTTTGATTAATATGACCATTATGAATGAATCCTAAAATTGAAAATGAGCCTTTAGAAGTATGTCAAACTGGAACAGCACTGCTATGAATAAAATGTTGATGCCAGGCACTGGTGGCTCACACCTGTAATCCTAGCTACTCAGGAGGCTGAGATCTGAGGATCGCGGTTTGAAGCCAGCCTGGGCAGGAAAGTCCATGAAACTCTTATCTCCAATAAACCACCAGAAAACCGGAAGTGGCACTGTAGCTCAAGTGGTAGAGCACTCTCCTTGAGCTGAAGAGCTGAGGAACAGTGCCCAGGCCAGAGTTCAAGCCCCATGACAGACAAAAAAACAAACAAAAAAAAATGTTGAGGAATTTCAGATATATGAACACACCATTTGTAAACACAATTTTAGAAAGACAACCAGAATTTTCTCTTCTGCATTTATAGAGAGCTTCATTAAAAAAAAAATATTCTGATAACACAAACTTTGAAGTGACACTGGCATATCTTTTGGAAGGCTTCCATTTTCTGGTTATGAGCAATTACATATTGTTGAAATGTCATCTGTTGTTCTCGGAAGATAGCCTGCAAGAATCAAAAGGAAGACATATAAAAATTTGATAAAAAGTTAACATTGAGGCTGGGCGCCAGTGGCTCATGCCTAGCTACCCAGGAGGCTAAGATCTAAGGATTGCCTTAAAAGCCAGCCTGGGCAGGAAAGTCCTGGAGAATCCTAGCTCCAATGATCCATTAGAAAACAAGAAGTGGCACTGTGGCTCAAGTGGTAGAGCACTTGCCTTGAGCTGAAGAACTGAGGGTCAGTGCCTAGGCCGAGTTCAAGCCCCACAGATGACCAAAAAATAAAACGAAAAATTTAACATTGACTAAAATTAATTCCATTAAATTCAAACATAGTTGTTTCTGATTGATGTAAGACTTTTTAAAAATTCCCAGGTTCTGGAGGCTGTCTATAATGCTTGTTACTCAGGAAGCTAAGATCTGAGGATCAAGGTTCAAAACTCGTGAGCAGGAAAAGTCCATAAGACCCTTATCTCCAATCAAATACTAGAAAAATCCAGAAGTGGAAGTGTAACTCAAGTAGTAGAGCATTAGCTTTGAGCAAGAAAGTTCAGCGACAATGTTTAGCTTCTAACACCCAGCATATTCTGGCTTGAGAAGAAATGAAAATTATGCCTTCTGCAATAATAAAAAGGGGGAATTGAGAGAATCTCTAAGAACTGAGCTCTGACAGCTAGCAGAATAAAGTGAGTCTATCATGCTCAGAAAAGGCAAAAACCAGGAAAACCATTCTGGAAGTCCCTAATTATCATTGAATTCTAACGTTTTCAGCTTTTTTTGAGCTGTTCTAGCTGGTTCTGCATCTTTTGAGAATGGTCAGTTATATTAAAGCATCAAAATCTTTCAAATTGTTCACATCTTAAATTATTTTTCAACAGTAAATAATACATGGCAAAGAAAAATTCTGGGACAGTATACAGGTGCACACCCTGAGTTTAATCTCCAGGATAGACACAAAAGAGAGATTTTTTTTTCTTTTAAGAAATGTTATAACAGGGCTAGGAAGGTGGCACAGTGGTAGAGTTCTTGCCTTGCATGCCTGAGGCCCTGGGTTCAATTCCTCAGCACCACATAAACAAAAAGAAAAAAGCCAGAAGTGGTGCTGTGGCTCAAGTGGTAGAGCACTAGCCTTGAGCTGAAGAGTTGAGGGTCAGCACCCAGGCCCAGAGTTCAGGCCCCATGACCGGACCCCCCCCCCAAAAAAAAAGAAATGTTATAACCAAATATTTAAATAACTTGTGTTTTACATTACCATAAA
Organism: Dipodomys ordii; assembly: GCF_000151885.1. Taxonomy (NCBI): domain Eukaryota; kingdom Metazoa; phylum Chordata; class Mammalia; order Rodentia; family Heteromyidae; genus Dipodomys; species Dipodomys ordii. The sequence continues at coordinate 3,535,641 of NW_012267394.1, read as the reverse complement.
ATATTACATTTTTCTGTCTCTGATTAATGAAAACTACCCTTACTTTTTAATATTTTCTGGATTTTCATAGGAAATGTCAATTTATATATACAATGCATCTCGATCAGTAAACCCTCCATCATTCACCCCTATTCTCTCATCTTACATTTCTTCAACTTTCATAGTTCAGCTTTCTGTTGTGTACACTGAGTGCTATTAGGTGTGTTTGCTCATCTCTTCTCACTCTTACACTTGCTTCTTTTTTTCTAATTGTGAAAATACCGTACAGAGGCGATACAATTACATGGGCAAGGTATTGAGTACATTTCTTATCAAGCATTGTTGCCTGCTCCTTTGTTTCCCCTTACCAATCTTCACACTTACAAATCTTTCTTAACAAAATTTGCAACATAGGATTTGGTTCTTGAGAAGAGAAAATTCCATACATTTTATTTTTTTTCAATGTTGGATTTTCCATTTCTCCTTCAATGACCTTAAAACACCCCAGTCACTAAGTCACTAGCCACTAAGTCTCTTACATAGGAACCTACTACATCTTACCATTCCTAATAATTGCTCAGTAAAGTTTATTCAGAAGCTATTCAATAAGTTATTAAACAGAAACTCATTTATTGTAAAAAAAAGAAGAAGAAGAAGAGCAGTGATAAATTAGGGCCTCTAAGCATGTCCTCTTTCAATGAGAAGGAAACAAAGGCATCTAGCTAACTTGCCTGTGGTTGTACAGATAGCAAAGTTCAATGGATGACAAACAGTGTTGTCTGTAGTCAAGGCTCATGGGTACTATGCTTTACTATTAATTTTTTGCAATATGTGGGCATTAATTTCCAGTGCTGTATCTCAGTAGTCTCTTGGGATATTGCTTTCCTTGGAATGTTATTCAATGTTGAATATCCAACCCCACATCCTCACTTTCTCAATAGAAGCATGTAATGAATGGTAATTAGTCACATACACAGACACAGACACAGACACAGACGCACACACACACACACACACACACACACACACACACACACACACACACACACACTGTACCCTCTCCCTCTCTCAAGTCTATGTGATTATAGTTCAAGTGATAGAAATCCTTCCCAGCAAGCAGGAGCCCTGAATTGAAATCTCAGTTCATAACAACAACAAAAAAATAAACTTCAGTATAGTCTCTGAATTTTGAATTTTCAAATGCTTTGCCACATCTTTACTGATTACTTTAAATTTAAATACATCATCACCATGATAGATACATTGCTAGGCCACATTCTAGTGGTCCACTTTAAGTAAACTATTCTATACCTTCAATTCTACCCTTAAGGCAGTATTGCTTTGGTCCCTATTCTTATTTCTAACCACGATGCCCCTGCCATCTTACTAAACATACACAAACAACATCAAGTTATGTCTAGTATCCTAACAACTTATCTTTGAGTCAATTCTGTACATCTGGGGCCATATCCTCAATTTTCTGTCCTACAAGTCTGTATGAACTACTGTTACAAAAGACTAATAGATTAGTGAAGGAGAACATTTATCTGGATACTAACAGCTAGTTTATCTGCTTCTGCCTTAATTCTTGCCATGTCTTCTCCAGAGGCATTCACAAATGCAGCAAACTCAAGAGCATATTCTTCATAAATCCTCTCCCTGTAAACAATAAACATGGTGATAGATTGAAAACAATAAGGAAAATTGAAACAACACTCAAAACACATTTGATTTGCCATGCTTTGTGCTTTCAGTGAAAGAGGGAAAATATCAACTAAAATTTCTGAAAGATGTAAGAAAAAATTAAGCATTTTATTTAGTCTTACTCTAAGAATAATTGCCCCTGCCTGGGTGATAGTAGTTTAACCTCAACTTCTTTAGCTCTAGAAAACATTAGAAGATATCTAATATTATAAACATTCTGAATACAAAACACCTTAAAGATAAAAAAGTGGTTAGTGTTATTGATTACAATTTCCTGAGGTAAGTAATTCAGAATTTTAAATCCATTTATCATCCAGGAATTCCATAGAAAACTATTTCACAGTTCCCCATTTCGTTACAAAGAGGGTTTTATACTAAAAGTTGAATTTATAAGTGATTATGGTATACAATTTCCTTTTTTCCCATGTCAATGAATACAGTTACCTGAAGGTTTAATTTATTGAGACATTTAACTTTAGTGCAGAAAATGAATTCATCGAATGAGGACAACTTTCTAAGCACTAATATTTGAAAATTTGAAAAAAAAATTATCTTTGTGAAGCTCAAGGAAATTCAGCACAGTTCAATTATAAGATGAGGATACTGAATGAAAATAATTATTTTCTGTGGGAAAATCAAGACAGGTTCTGTGTACTGGTGATAACTATCATCCAAGTTATGATGGAGCTAGAAAGTAGAGGATCATTCTTCAAGGCCAGGTAGGTTAAATGTTATAGATCTGATCTTAAAAAACAAACAAAAAACTATAAGCTGGCAATACTGTTACATGCCTATAATTGCAGGTATGCAGAAAGTGAAATTAGGGAGATCACAGTGTGAGGTAGGGATTAGACAAAGACAAGATGCTACCTGAAAAACAAACAAAAGAAATAAAAACTCTAGTTATGTTATTCAAACACAATAGTCCTTGCCGAGGCTCTGAGTTAAAACTCCATTACAAACAAAAAAATTAAAAGAAAGCTTGAAAGAAAAATCAAATCAATATATTGCTTAAAAGTAGTGTGTATGCTTGGCACTGCTGGCTCATGCCTATTATCCCAGGTACAAGATCTGAATATCACAATTTAAAGTCAGCCTGGGCAGGAAAGTGAGACATTTCTTTGATGAAAGAGCTGGAAATGGAGCTGTAGCTCAATTGTAGCATACCAGCCTTGAACAAAACAGCATCAGGCCCTGAGTTTAAGATAAAGCACTAAAAAAATAGCAGTACCAATGATTTGCTACAATGTTACAAAGCATATGGCTTAAAACCCTAGCAACCTCACCTGCGCTTCTGGTGTGATTTCAGCAACTCATCCAATTTTTCCTGAATGGCTTTGAAAGATGTATTGACTTTCAGTTTCACATTTTTTCTCTTGGTGGCAAGCAGCTTCATAATGTCTTCTGCATTGAAAATAATTTGTATTTAGTGATTCCTTTCAAGACAGTAAGCATAAAGAACATTAGTGTAGTTCTATTGCAAGACCTATCAAATAGGAATTAATTTACTCTTTTTTTTTTGTCAGTCGTGGGGCTTGAACTCTGGGCCTGGGCGCTGTCCCTCAGCTCTTCAGCTCAAGGCGAGCGCTCTACCACTTAAGCTACAGCGCCACTTCTGGTTTTCTGGTGGTTTTTTTGGAGATAGGAGTCTCACGGTCTCTCCTGCCTGGGCTGGCTTTGAACCGCGATCCTCATATCTCAGCTTCCTGAGTAGCTAGGATTACAGGCTTGATCCACCAGCGCCTGGCTAGGAATTATTTTAAATGACACAATTATTTCCTTTCTCTCTTTCAACAAAAGCTTACCATAATTGACAATTTCATTTTGAAATGTTATGACTGTACTTCATTTTTATATTTTAAATATAGATTATAGCTAAAGAAAACAGTATATACCAACATTTACAAAAGGATTTCAAAGCAGTTTTTAATTTCGTTATGAAAAATATTTGCAAAGTCTAATTTTTCAAAAATCTACAGAATATGCTTCAAATTGTGGACACTTATAGAGGGACCATGGATGAACTGCATGAGTTACATAATTTTAAAGTATGCCACTTGTAATATTTAGTTCTCTAACACATGTTATTTATGTACTATAACCAAGCAATCACTATTTTAGAGGATTTCATCTGTACTAACCTAAAACCATGGAAAAGTAAAATAAATAATCAAAATAACTGTCATGAAAATACAAATGTGTCTTTTCTTTTTTGGTCAGTTGTGGGGCCTGAACTCAGGACTTCAGAGCTGTCCCTGAGCTTCTTAGTGCCCATGACTAACACTCTACCACTTAAGACACAATGCCACTTCTGGCTTTTGAGTGGTCAATTGGAGATAAGTGTCTCACAGGGACTTTTCTGCACAGTTTGGCTTAGAACCATAATCCTCACATCTCAGAATCCTGAGTAGCTAGCATTACAGCTATGAGCCACCGGTGCCTGGCTCAAACATCTATTTTTTAATGCACCATTTGTGACAAAATATGTGACCAAACAGAGAATAGAGAGTATCCCATCCAATTATTTTCCTAACCTTTCAAATTGTAGAAAGTTAAAGGATCACTGTTATCTCACTATTTATTCAAGTCCTTCACATCAAATTATATTGGACAAGTCAGAAAATCTAAGCCCTGCATAGTTGGCCATGAATTTCAGCCCTTGAGAGAATCAAGTAGGAGGAATGCAAGACAGAGGCCTGCCTTGCCTATATAGCAAGAACCTTCTTTAAAAAAATCAGTCTAACCAGAAAAATCAACAATAGAAAGCCATGTGATGAACCTTTAACATTGTGTGTGTAAGAACAAGACATCAAAAACAATCCTGAAGGCCACTAAAAACATTTTTCATATTAACTTTATTTTAAAACCAGTTTCTTGAAATGCAAGTCTCCTAAAATTACCTTGTAATTTCTGAAACATGTCCTGCAATTCAGCTCTGTAGAAAAAAATCATATTAGGTTTTCAAATAAATGAAGGGGGAAACACCATGCTTATTGTAGAAGAACTATTTCATGTCAAGTAATTTCCATAGAACACAGAGAAGTTGACTTTTCTGCAGTGTTTTATCATCAGGCAAACATCACTTTAAACAAATTACCCTTCTGATGCTTCTGCTTCTGAGAGGGCATGAGTGTTCTCCCTGATATGAATGACTAGGTTGTTTGCTGCATTAAAAGGAAAAAATAAACAATAATAATGTTACAATAATTTGCTATTTTGATCATCTCCCATGGAGTGTCTTCATTATCAATATTCTTAGGTTCATTGACATTCAAAGTTGTCAAAACATACATATGAAGCTGGAATCATTTACATGCTTTTCAGTTACAATTAGACCAGGGTCTGGGAACAGTTTATAAAGACATTTGTCTAATCACTTTCATAGAGGGGATGTCAGCTTAACCCATGTCCTACTTAAGAAACATGTTGTAGGTAAATACTGCATAAACCCAGATCTACTTGGGAAGTTTATAGCTCTGCTCCACCCCAATCTGGTAAGATTTTAATGAGAAGCTCAAATCCCATAAATTCCATGGGTCTAAGAAACAGTATTCAGTATTTAGAAAGGCTTGGAATTCCAAGCCTCCTAGACCTGTACTTGAGTTGAGCATTGTGTTCCACATGATAGGATTTGAGGCAGGCCTCATCTGGGTAAGCACTGCCCTGTAGTAGAGCACAAGGCTCACAAGGATTGCATGTATACATCTTGCATGTTTAACCTGAGTCATGACCATTGAGGTTCTCCTCCTGCTGATCATGATGGTTGGGGGTCACCTCCTGCTGATCATGGCAGTTGGGGGTCACCTGCTGATCATGGTTATTGGGGTTCTCCTCCTGCTGATCATGGTGGTTGAGGGTCACCTCCTGCTGATCATGGTGGTTGGGGGTCACCTGCTGATCATGGTTATTGGGATCATGGCAGTTGGGGGTCACCTGCTGATCATGGTTATTGGGGTTCTCCTCCTGCTGATCATGGTGGTTGAGGGTCACCTCCTGCTGATCATGGTGGTTGGGGGTCACCTGCTGATCATGGTTATTGGGAGTCACCTCCTGCTGATCATGGAGGTTGGGGGTCATCTCCTGCTGAGAATGGCAGTTGGGGGTCACCTCTTGTTGATCATGTTGGTTAGGGGTCACATCCTGCTGATTACTTGGGTTGGAGGTCACATCCTGCTGGTCACGTCTAGCCACCTGGCCAGTTAGCCTGGGGTGCTTCCTTGCTCTGGGTTTCATCGCTGCACTCTTCTTGTCCTTAACAAAACAGGAGGGCTGAAAGAGTTGAAAATTCACTGACAAATTATAAAGAGGCGGGTATTGGGAAGGCAGGTTCATTTGGGGACCATTTTTTTTTTTCCTCCGGGGTTTACCTGGCTGGCATGAGGTAGAAGACTGAGGTCCATGAGGTAGCCAGAAGCAGGAAGGTGGGGAACAGAAGGACAGTGGCTCCTCTTATCGTATCCAGACCTGTCTATCTCTAGACCATCATGCAGGCTTGTGCTCCCTTTGTACCCTTCAACATCAGTGCAGTTTGCCTACAGTTTTCTGCTTGTGCAGTTCTTCAGGACAAGAAGCCAAGCCCCACCCTCTGCTCCCCGAGTGACTCAGTGCTGTTCCAACAGAGGGTGTTTGGGATGGGGAGGGGGTCGGTGGGAGAAAAGATTAAGCTAGGACCAATTCACCCACAGCACTAGTGAGACAAACCTCTGCCAAGTCCAGGGGGAAATGTTTGTGGGAGGTGGTCTCGCCCTGTGGCAGGGCCAAAAAATGAGGGTCTCCACATAAAATCTCCCATCCTACCCTTAATTCCATCCAGAAACACCCGGAACTGGCCACCCTATATGTGGACTTGGACTCAGGTTTCCCTTAGGACCCATGGCCTGTCAGGGTCACATATGAGAAACTGCATCACATGCTGGAGTAGGCCAGAGGAGTGGCCAAGTAGGCCAGAGTATCCCTGAGTCACCCAGTCTGGGCCAGAGTCACCTACTCACCTAGAATGGGCCAGATCAGATGGGAGTAGGCTGTAGTTGGTGTTTGGTGATCACTCACTCGTACCCCACAGTTTTCCTGAGCTGTGTCCACTCTGTTTTTCCAGAGTCTGGTGTCCTGTGAGGAGCTGAGTCTGAAGTGCTGCTGTAACTACCACCCCTCCTCTGTTAAGCCATTAAAACCATTAAACCACGCAATCTACCAAAGCTGTGGACTCCAGAACAACCAAATGCCACCGACCTCAGCAATCCCGTGACACTCATGTGATCACCGTCGATGGCGTCTGAGACACTGCACACGGTTCCAAACTTGGCCTTTGCTTGGCACATGGCCCCAAAACCATTGGCGGGCACAAGCGCCTCACTGGTTGGTCAGCAGAAATACCTCCTTTTTGACTGTCTGGTGCCCTGTGCATGCGGAAAGTGAGGCAGTGCTGCGGGAATATGTCATAGAAAGATGGACCCACGTCCACAAGTTTTGCAGCTTCTTTGCCTAGCAGTGCCTTGCTAAGAACAGGCCTGGGACAGGACCTAAAAGTCTCATCGTATTTGGGAAGTACAACTAGATAACACACGCCATCTGATCTTGGTTTTTTCTATCCACCTTTCTCAGAGAGAAGATTGCCCTAATCCTGATGGAGTTTCCACAGTATCTCCTTACATATGCCTTCAGGAGATAACCCATCTGCCTAAAGGCATTTTTCGATCCCTGGTGTCCTGCTGGTAGTAGCTGAGCAACAACAACTATCTCTCATGTTGTACTATCAGTCAGCCTTCTTGGCTTTAATTCTAACTGGTGTTAACTACTACACTTCACTGCTATAGCTACCACATTGCCTCTCTGGACCCTTGGCATTCTTTTCTTTTTTTGGCGGGGGGGGATGGTCCGGTCGTGGGGTCTGAACTCTGGGCCTGGGCACTGTCCCTCAGCTCTTCAGCTCAAGGCTAGCGCTTTACCACTTGAGCCACAGCACCACTTCTGAATTTTTTCTTTTTGCTTATGTGATGCTGAGGAATCGAACCCAGGGGCTCATGCACGCAAAGCAAACGCTCTACCACTGAGCCACCTTCCCAGCCCCCTTTGGCATTCTTTTGACTGTGATTACTCGCCCCATATTACTTCTCCGGGATTTTAGTCCCTATATCCTATGTGTTCAATATTGTGTCAAATTAAACAATATTTCACTTATACTAGATTTTAGTGTTTCCTTACTGGGTTTTGATCTTTATGTAATATATAGAAAATGTTTGGCTTAATAACCATTCTGTAAGTTTTAATCTTTTTATTTTCCATTGAAAACATACCTGTTTGTATTTATAAACTAAAATGAAAAGTGGTTATTCCTAATTGAACATAGAAGATTTTTTGTAGCCTTTAGCAACTAGAGGATCATCATGAAAATTGTCTTTCTTGTGGAAAAAGATATATATAGACAAAAACTGGCCTTCTTCCAAGAGATATTTCTATGTTTAAAACTGAAAACTAAGGATAGATTTAAGTTTTCAATGTTTTCTTGGCTGAATATATATATATATATGCATACATATTACATGTGCATATTTTGTATATATATATGGATAGATTTAAACTTCCAATATTTTCTTGGCTGAATATGTATATATATATGTTATATATTATTATATATATTATTAATATATATATTACATGTACATATTACATATATAATATTTGCCTAAACACTAAACACACTTTTGGTATATTCTTCTTCCATGCAATGCAATGGTGTCTGAATGGTGTTCATCTCTTATATCTCTGTGATTCTTAAGAACTTTAAAAGAAGGATTGGGCTGAGCCGAAGGGCTAAGGTACCTTCCTGAAATTTGCTTCATGGATCTAATGTGGTTAAATTGTTGCAGTTAAATAATTACATCTTTGTTTACTGTTTCATAATTTCCAGATGCCCCTTCTGTTGAATCTCAAATGAATCCTCAAAATAGATGTGAAAGCAATAATTCCATAGTTGTGAAAAGCAAAAGCTATGAGCCCTGTGTTAATGATAATATTTTTCCTTAACATTGTCAATTTAACTCTTACCAATAAAAATAATGTAACTGTGTTTGGACTCAGCATGTCACCATCACTCTACAGTGTTAGAAAGCAACACATGCACCAGGTGCCGGTGGCTTATGCTTGTAATCCTAGCTACTTAGGAGGCTGATATCTGAGGATAGCAGTTCAAAACCAGCCTGGGCAGAAAAGTCCCTGAGACTTTTATCTCCAATTAACAACCAGAAAACCAGAAGTGGCTCTGTGGCTCAAGTGGTAGAGCACTCACCTTAAACTGAAGAGCTGTGGGACAGCACCCAGGCCTGGATTTCAATCCCTACAACCAACTACAGCAACAAAAAAGAAATAAAGCAATACATACAATGTCAGGTTGTTTCTCCTTAAGGAAAGGAATAAGACATAATCTATTCTTTTGTTGCTGTTTATGCTTAGGTGAAAACTTGGTAAGTTTTGGTAGAAAGTCAAATGAAATATGGCCCTGATATTATTTTCCTTCTAACTTGACACTAAAGCCATCAGGCTGTTATTTAATGTACTCTCATAGTAAAATTCACCTATATTTTCCCAGGTTATCACCACTGTCAACTCAATTGCTACATGCCACCCTACTAAAGCTATCATCTGAAAGATTTCTGATAACTATAATGACAAGCAATTCGTTGTTACAAAACATCATTGGGTAAGTTGATTGTCATTGTACTTAGCATAAATAGTTATAAAAATGGTTGTGAAAATAGTTACAAAATCTGTGCTTAAACCACAAACAATGCCTGGTGATGCTGCACTGTCAATGGTAGTGGGCAGAAACTAGTAGGAAGACATACAGAGATGACAGGCAGTATATATAGTTATGATAAGTAAGTTTCTGATATTGTAGAATTTATCCTGAAATCAAGTGCAAGTGATACGTTCATATACTGGAGTTGTCCCCTTTAGAATGACAAGAGAGTTTACACACTGGAAAATAAAAACATCGTAGCTGTTTTATAAAGTGAAATCATCTAATAAAAAAAGTGAGAAGATTCCCAAACTTCATCTGTATCTCTATTGATCCATTAATTATCTAGGCATGAAGTGAAATAATAATTTCTTAGCTTAAACTAAAAGTTGAACCTGATCCTCAAAAGACTCCACATAGAGCCCCCTTATGACCCAGCAATCCCACTTTTGGGCATTTACCCAAATGTTTACAAACAAGACCACACTAAAGCTACTAGCACAACTATGTTTATTTCTGCATTATTTACCATAGCTAAGATATGGAACCAACCCAGATGCCCCTCAGTAGATGAATGGATCAAGAAAATGTGGTATATATACACAAGAATGACATTGCCCCATTTGTTAGGAAATGGAAAGGCTTGGAAATTATATGAAGTGAAGTAAGCCAGGCCCAAAGAAACATAGGTCCCATGGTTTCCCTTATTTGCAATATCTAGTATATGTCTGAGTCAAGCAGAAAAGGTCAGATAAAGTGATGTTAGGGAAATGAACCCTAAGATATGTATTCACATTTTTTTGTTTCATGCAATTGTTTCTAACATATTTATAAGATTATTTCTTTGTTGCTTTGTATGTCCCTCCCCCACAGTATAATCCCTGCTTTCACTGTATTTGATGTCAGTATAATTTGTGGAGGGGAAGGGGAAAAACAAATCCTTTAAATAGGGATACAGGTGGACCCATTGCAACAATGAGACATTGTTATGTTGAAAACGAACTTTGCAACTTTGGTGGGGGGGTGGGTGGGAGGATTAGGGGGGGATGGGAAGGGGAAAACAAAGGAGGAGGCTACAATGCTTGATAAGAAATGTACTCATTATCTTGCCCATGTAATTGTAACCCCTCTGTACAGTTTTTTCACAATAAATAAAATTTAAAAAATAATAATAAAAGAAAAAATAAAGTTGAACCTGATTAAGTTTGCAGGGGAATGATTCACAAATATTCCTGAATAAAGTTTGCAACTAAAACTGCCTTATGCATATTTTGTCTCTTAGGCTGGAAATCAAAACAATTTGCTGCAGAATACTCTGGAAATTCCAAATTTTTTTTTGTTTATTCATGAACACTTCTTACCAAGAAAGCTTTTGGAAGCCAAGCACTGTTGGCTCACATTTAATCCTAGCTATTCAGGAAGCTGATATCTGAGTATCATGGTTTGAAGCAAGCATGGACAGGAAAGGCTCTAAGACCCTTATCTGGAATTAACTACTAAAAATCTGGAAGTAGAGCTGTGGTTGAAGTGTCAGAGAGCTACCCTTGAACACTATCAAGGACAGAACCCAGATATTGAGTTTAAGCCCCAGGACCAGCATACACAAGCATACACATGATAGCAAGACACAGGGGCCAAGGAAGACACAGTGGTGCAAACCTGTGTTCTAGAAACTAGGAAGGCCCAGAAAAGATCATCATGAATTTGAGGCTAGCCAAGGCAAAAATTTGGTGAGCTCCTACCTCAAAGAACAAATGAGGTATACTGGGTAGGCCTAGACACCTGTAATTCTAGCTACTATGGGATAATGAAAGAAGATCAGAAAGGCATAAACATGACACCTCATCTGAAAAAATACCTAATACAAAAAGGAAGTGAAGACATACCTTAACCCCAAGACCCTGCATTCAAATTCTAAGTCACAGCCATTGAAACAGATTTGACTCTGAACCCTGTTTAAAACAGATGGAAAACCCTTAAATAATTTAAATTCATTATAGTAGGAAACAATAAACAACAAATAAATGCACACAAATCCGAACATAAATAAGTTGAGACTCAAGTTCCAAGAGAGAAAACTTCCTTGAGACACTCATACTCCACTACACACTCACTCACACACACACACAGAGTTTGATGCTAGGCTCCCTGGAACAGACAATATAGTATTCAGGAAGTCCTGCTAGGGTACCCTGAACACCTAACATTCTGATTCTGAGGAGGCACTTAACTGACCCAATCTCACAAGCAAATTCCCCCTTTACCTGTCATAGAAGTATGTATGTGGGCTGGAAGGACAGAAATGGGGACCCCAAGTAATAGCAAAGGAGACTGGTATCTGATTCCTTCCATCCACAGATGAAGGAAAGAAGTAGACAGAGAAGATATCCTAGGTTTTACAGAACCTTTCTGACAATGGTGGACAAAAGATTCTGATCTCCATCCCCTCCATTGTATACTGCTACTGTGACCTTTGGGTTCTCTCTTGCCCCACTTGCTTGGTGGCTTGTCTGCACAACAACCAGAAGAAAAGTTTTTTTTGATGTGTGCAAACACCTAGAACAAGTAAGACAGCCTGGAGCTGGCCCCAATAGCACATCAAATGCTGGACATTATCAATGTAGCCCATAGAGATCTGGCCACTGTCTCAAGGCCTGTTTCCACTCAGGGCCTGGTACCTTCTGCTTACCCTAACTCCTTCACAATTATAGCTAGGAACTTTCCTGACTTCAACTAGTGACCCAAGGTTCCTCCCATGACTTCTCGGGAAATGGTCCAAGCAGGGACCACATCTCCTGAACTTGTGTGTTTACGTAAATGCCTAGGAAGAGTACATGAGAGGGAGACACATTGGACGGAAGGGAATGTGGCTAAGCAATATTATCTAGGTTTACTTGCTGCTCAGTTTCCATTTCTTCAACTGCAAGTAGGAATACTTAGTACCCTCTTCTGGTTCTAGGGGGTTGAGGAGATTAATAAAAGAGATAAATGTACAGAAGAATGGGGGCTTTGGCAGGCAGTGCAGCAGACTAGAGATGAATTTAGGAAGGTGAAGCCATGTGCTCTCTAGTATCTCCATCTCTGTACCTCTATCTTGATCTTCCTCTGAGAAGAGTGGTAGTGTTCACCTAAACTCAAACTACTTAGGACCTAAACGCAGGAGGACAGTGTAATCTAGGTCATCCTAGGGAAAGGCAGTACAAGAATATTTCTCAAAAACCAAATATAAACAAAAAGAGTTGTGTCTCACTGGGTAACATGTTAAGCATGAATAATCCCATTGTTTTATTACTCAACATAGCAAAAAGAAAAGAAAAAAAAGAAAACACTCAATTTGATTCTGAAGGCCCTGAGTTGATTTTTCAGGTTCTCATTGTCACATGGATGACTATCTGACTCAATATTTACTCAATATTTATGTATCTGACCAGTTCACAAATTTCTTTAGAAATTCATCTCAGCTAGCTGGAATAACACATATTCAATATACATTCTTCTCCAGATCTGGCCATATTATAGGTACCAGGAATGACCTAAGAGTTGGCTAACAAAAGGGAACTATTCCCACAATTAATCTCAAACTTTGGATCTCTCAAAATGAAGGTACAGGATACATGTTAACAAATATAAAGAAATTCACAATGTCTATGTAAATCTGATCATACAATATAACTTTTTTCGAAATAAACTCCAGGAAATGGAAGCGAAAGGTTTTTTTATTTTTTGTTGTTTTTTGTTTCCTTTTCTTTTTATCATATTTGTTCATTTATATGTGTTTAGGAGTATAAGGGGAGGCACAGAAATGAAGGGACAAAGGGTAAACAAATGCAGCAATGGTACTCACTGTGTTGAGAAATGAACTATAAAACTTGTCGTTGGGGATGAAATGGAAAAACTGGGAGAATGCAAGGGAAGAGGTGACATTGTCCAAAATGTATTTGATGTTGGAATAATTTGTGGAGGGGAAGGGAAAAAACAAATCATTTAACTAGGGATACAGGTGGATCCATTGCAACAATGAGATGTACAAGTCGTTATGTCAAAAAATGAACTTTACAACTTTGGTGGTGGGGGATTGTGTGGGGGGTGGGGGGAGGATAGAAAGGGATGGGAAGGGGAAAAAAAGAGGAGGCAACAATGCTTGATAAGAAATGTACTCGTTATCTTGCCCATGTAATTGTAACTCCTCTGTACGGTATTCTCACAATAAAAAAAAGGAATGTACCATTTCCATGACCCAGGTAACATTTATAAACAAAATAACAAATTTGAAAACAAGAATTGACAGGTAGCATTGGAAGATCTCCCAGCCAAGTTCCTGGCCATTGGAGAGCAGAACCCTGTGATATTGGCCATGATTCAATAGCACCAGAGGCACACCAAACACAGGCTAGATAAAGGGGCTGAGGCTTCAAATCAGTTATAGACTCAAGTACATAGTCATCATACATCTGTCCTTGCATATATATTAACCCTGCTTGTCACATACCATTTTTCAATGTGGTTACATAAACCTATGTTGGACAAAACTATTGTTTAGAATTTATACTGTTAGCACAAATATCACCATCTTCCTTGGAAGAATGTATTCTGTACCTTTCCCTCTACCCTAAGTATAGCACTTGGGTTGGTTCCTAACTTTACATCTAACCAAGGATGACCCTGCTATCTCACTTAACACACAGAAGGAACCCAAGGAGGATGTCCAGTATTCCATCACTTGATCTTCACTTCTTTTATTCATCTAGGCCCAAGTCCTCAACCTTTTCTTCACATCTGTTGGAACAATTGCTATGTGGTACTAATAGATTAGTGAAGGAGAAAGTTAAACTGGATTTAACAGCTAGTATTTTTTTCTCCTTGTTTGACTTTGTTTGTATCTGTTTTCAACAACAGAACCAAAGTTGCAAACTAATGAGAATATTCTTGATAAATCTTGTCTATAAAAGAACACACCAAACTGTGATTTATATAACATTAAGGAGGACATAAAACATTCAAAGCAGAACTGATTTGCCATAATTTGTACAATCAATGGAGGAGGCAAAATAACAACAAAAATCTTCAGAAGAGACAAGAACCTAAAACTGTTGACTTATTCCAAGAATGTTTGCTCCCACCTGCCAGAGTGAGACTTACCTCACATGCCTTAGCTCTAGAAAACATGGAACTTGTTATATTATAAATACCAAACACCTTAATGACCCAAAGAGCTTCCTAATAATGGTATTTTTCTGAACAATAAATTTAGTGGAGCTATTATATTTGCTCATAAAAAAGATTTCCAATGAGGACTACTTCTTTTCCCCTAGTTTTTTCCCAATGATGATTGTGTACAAATGGTTCAGTGAATTTACACATTATCATGATGCATTATCTACCTTTTTGTATATAGCCTAGTGCAATATCGTCTCCCGTGACTTTACAGTGCCTATAATAATGAAGCAAGGGCATTGATGGATCAAAGCTATGTAGCAAGATGTTGGCTAAAAAGAAAGAAATCATCAAAGCTCAGTAAAGAATACTTTTAAATATCCTGAACAAGGCATTAAACACATTTCTATAATTCACTTATTAGTATTTTTTGGTAAAATAATTCTTTGATTTAAAATATGTATCTTAAAGATGACTTCTAGAATTAACCTTGAACTTTTAAAACCTTTTCTGTAACTCAATTGTGTGAAGAATTCACATTAAATTTTTAATTAAATGTAAACAAAACTTTGCTTGTTCAGGAAGAAGAGTTTTATGCTAAGTGGTTTCCCATCAAACACTTGCTCTTTGAGCAGAATTTGAGCTTTCTGCAGTATTTGATCAGTAGACACAAATCACTTTAAACAGTCCAGTACATTATTAGGCTCATCTGTTCCAGAGAAAGTCCTGTCTTCTCAACTGATAGGAATTGTTGGGTTGTTTATTTCATTGAAAAGAGAAAAACAACAAAAATGTTTTCATGTGAAGTATACTATTCACATCATTTCCCATGGAGGAGTGTCTTCATTATGGAATTTCTCTGTCTCACTGCCATCCAAATTTGTCACTGCCAGGATGTCAACAATGGGAATTCCTAAAATAGTGGATTCAAGAGTTACTGGAGCAGGGCGCCGGTGGCTCACACCTGTAATCCTAGCTACTCAGGAGGTTGAGATCTGAGAATCACAGTTCAAAGCCAGCCCCAGCAGGAAAGTGCGTGAGACGCTTATCTCCAATAAACCACTAGAAAACTGGAAGTGGCGCTGTGGCTCAAGCAGAGGAGCGCTCGCCTTGAGATGAAGAGCTAAGGGACAGTGCCCAAGCCCAGAGTTCAAGCCCTATGACTGACAAAATAAAAAGAGTTACTGAAGCACATATAGGTAGATTATCCCAAGGTTGGCCAAGGTGGGACAATTTCTGTCAACCCTTCTTTGCTTTCCACCAAAAAGAATCTTGTGTCTGCAATTCAGGGGTTTGAGGGTAAGGAGAAAAATGAAAGCACATTGGGGCTATATCTGGCTCTAGCAGCTGGTAGGATAGTACCCTAGTACCTCACTTTTTTTGCATTTCAGTACTTGTGCTGGAGTTCTCCCAGAGTTAAACCCAAAGGTGTCTTCTTGGAAAACACATGGGCCCAAGGTTGAGGGCCCTCCTTAACTCCCACAAGGTTTCCCAGGTTTGAGACTAGAAATTTGGTTCACTGAGTTCAACAGCACTTCAGAAATTATAAAAGAATTTAGGAGAAAAAGAACACAAATTTTTATTAATTTTGTCAAACAAATAAGAAATGTTCAGTTATGCAAAAGTATAGTTCTATTAAATTGGGAGTAAAGATCTTTTGTCAAGGTGATATACAGAGGGGTTTCAGTTACATAAATAAGGTTATGAGTACATTTCTTGTCAACCTTGTTACCCGTTCCCTCAATTTTCTCCTACTTTCTCTCCCCCAAAGCCCTCCCCAAGTTTTACAGACCGTTTCCAACATATTGTCTTCTGTACATCGATGTTCCATTGGTTCCCTCCATGTCCTTTGTCTCACCATCCTGTTAATCCCTTTCCCTTCCCCAATTCAAACAAACATATATAAAATACCAGGGTACCAAAATCAAATACGGCAACAACAGAGGACATACCATAGGGGGAAGAACATACAAAAGAAATAAAAGATCACATAGTACATTAAAAACAACAATAATATGAGCAGAATAGCTCAATAGCTATGTACATATGACCATATAAGATGACAATAAGCGAAATGGATTAAAGTTTTTATAGAAGTGCCCAGGCAAATGGATTTTCGGGAGTATGTGGGGAAGCAGCACTTTGGTTGAGATGGTGATCTTCATCTTGTTCATTACTTGATGTGCTATCACCCACCTCCAGAGCAGTATTTTCGTTGAGATGGTGATCTCCAGCTTGTTCATTATTTGATCTGCTATCATCCGCCTCCAGTGTTGTACTTTTTGCTGTCCTTCGTGTTCTTATCTTCTCGTTTCTAGCACGATAAGGAGAGCAGTGTGGTGAACATATCTGGAAATATAAAGATATTCTTGAGTTTCTTCAGGAATGGTTATGAAGGGAGCTATCACAAAGAAAAACAAAGGGCAAATTGTCCTTTTTAAACCTGTTTAGCTGAAAGCATGTTGTTCAGGAAACTGAATTATTTATTCGGCTGAAATAACATTTTTTAGCATACTTAGTTATTTGTTCCCAACATATGGTTTTTCACAAATACATTCTCATTCTTTGTCTTAACTAGCAATGTGGAGATATCTTGCAACTTTTCTGCCTATCCTTCCCATGAGGAAATGAGGGGAACCCTTGATTCAGTGGGTCCACAGGTTATAATCAATCTTAACTAGTGTGTTCTTTTTGGAAGGGCATGGAAATTAAATGGCTTAACTTGTGATATATTCTTCAGGTACCATAATGTACTTGGGGATATATACAACTTCATCTCACCAAGGAAGATTGTAGCAACCAACTACCACCCAGAAATTGAGGGATTGGTGAATGCTGGTGGCTGGAAGGTGGCCATGATGATATTATTAACATGTGGGAATGAAACAACCATGACAGTCAGAAGAGAGTTCTTTCTCTCCAGAGCTCTTTTTTTTTTAATAAATCTCTGCATGGAACTGACCACAGTACAGAGCTTGTGAAGTTTATAAGAAATAGCAGTTATTGGTGAATGTAAGTCCTCTTCCCTAGTCATCATTACATAAGAGAAGTTGTTAAATCTGTGTTTAATACTTAAGTAAACATAATACATATTTCATTCAATAAAATATCAATTGCTGAAATCAATGCTAGATTTCCAATTTGAAAAATACATTGCTTACACTGCTCTTCAGAATTAGTCCTTTCAAAGAAGACATCCTTTGTTTGAAGAAATGCTTTTCACAGAGAATTTCATCTGCATGAACAATCGCTACTTGTCTAAGTTTCTAAAACAAAAACACATGTTCTTTTAGAAACCACTATTTCTAATCTCATTTCACAAATGTGAAAAGCTACATTTCAAAAGTTATAAACATGAAATGTCAAGTGATACTTGTCATTTATTCCAAACATACATATTCTGAATACTATAGGAAGATCAAAATGCCCACAGTGCAACCCAAAAATATGTGACTACATGAAATTTTTTAATCATAGGAAGTACAACACTTTATTCAAATAGTAAAGAACTAACAATGTCAACTGGAACAAATAAAAAGAGAACTAGACACTGGTGTTCTGTAAGCCTACATACATACTTAGGAGGCTGGATTTGAAGATCATGGTTCAAAACCATCACAGGCAGATAAGACTCATCTCCTATTAACCAGTAATAAGCCAGAAGTAGAGGTGTGGCTCAAGTGGCAAAGTGCCTGCCTGGAGCAAAAACTCCAAGTAAGAGTGTGAGGCTCGTAATTAAAGCTCTAGTACTGGCACAAAATAAATAAAAAATAATGAGATAATTACATATTAGAGAAATACACCCTTTTAACTTCCAAATATGAGATGATATTTGGTTGGTGGTGTGGCTTACAAGGCAAAAGCTCCTATCTTCCATTCCCAACACTGAAAAATAAACAGCAAACAAAACTCATGATCTATTACCCTATTTATTATCATGAAGTCAATGTAACATGCATGACTTATCCACAGAAAATAAAATCATTTGGAAAAATAGTGATGGGAATACAATATGTGCTTGTTTTTGGTAGTATGGAGATTTGATCTCTGGGTCTTACCTTTGCTAAACAAGCACTCTGCAACTGTGACCACACATCCAAAACTTTTGCTTTCAGTAATTTGCAATTCTTGCTCAGGTAGCCTGAGTCTTCCTACTTTTGTCCCATGAAGCTCAAGAACATGAATGAGAAACCATATCTAGCTTATTTTGTTGATTTGTGGTCTGGTTGACTTTTCCCTGGTTGTTCTCTGAAGTGACCCTGATCATCTGTGCTTCCCAATTATTTAGGCATGAGCCTATCGTGGGCTGGTCAAAACTTATAATTTAAAAGTGGACTATCTATTCAACAAACACAGATGTAGTACACACTCTACACAATTTGAAACTAAATGCTATAGAGGAATACACAGTGAATATGCCACTTTATAGAAGAATACAAAATAAATATGCCATTTTTCCAAATTCTATTGACATAAAAATATATCAATAGAAGTAGCACGGAAATATATGAAGATTAATGAATAATTGATAAAGGAATAATATTTTCTATTGGTCATGTGACTTGAACTCATGCCCTGAGTGCTGTCCCCTGTGCTTTTGTGTGGAAGGATTGCACTCCAAAATTTTGAGCCAAAGCAACCCTTTTGGTTTTCTGGTGGTTAATTGGAAATAATTTCATAGATTTTTGCTGCTGTGGCTG
Organism: Dipodomys ordii; assembly: GCF_000151885.1. Classification (NCBI taxonomy): domain Eukaryota; kingdom Metazoa; phylum Chordata; class Mammalia; order Rodentia; family Heteromyidae; genus Dipodomys; species Dipodomys ordii. The sequence goes on along the minus strand of NW_012267394.1, from coordinate 3,516,369 downwards.
GCTTGGAAATGTGATCCTCAGATCTCAGTCTCCTGAGAAGTTAGGATTATAAGTGTGAGTCACCAGCACCCAGCTGAAAGAGTAATATTTTGATGGGCAAAGATACAAAACTGAAAATATTCTTGGGTAGGAATACTAGGAAAGCAAAGAACAGAGAGAAGTGACCTCAGAAAAAGCCTTCAATCTGGAGAGGTAGGAAAAAAATATAGCAAATAGAACTTTGAAAAGGGTGACATTAGGGATGGATGATTTCCATGTAAGAATTTAGGAGAGCTGGGAGCTATGATCCTAGCTAGTCAAGAAGATGACATCTGAAGACCACGGTTTAAAGACAGCCTGAGTAGGAAAGTCTGAAAGACTCCTATCTTCAATTAACCACCAAAAAAGCCGGAAGTACAGCTGTGACTCAAGTGTTAAACATTATCCTTGAGCACAAAATCTCAAAGACAGTGCCTAAGTCCTGAGTTCAAGCCCCCGGCCAGCACAAAAAATTAAGAAGGAGAAGTCACTGACCACTTTAGAAGAGGGAAGGTCTATATGTAGTAGCATCACACTGAAGGTTATTTAAGAAAGGATTAGGGAAGAATAACCTCAGATATCTCAGGCAAGGCATAAGATGGTTCTCAACTGGTACAACCCAGTGTTAAAGACAGTGATGAGAGAGAATCATTGCAGTGGTGAGAATCACAGTCTACTAACAAATGGCTGTAACTGGCTTGAAAGAATAATAAAATGCAGAATAGAAAGTTCTCACCTTAGTTAACATCATTTAGTACTAATCTTTAGCAGAAATCCTCTCTCAAACCTGCACCTTAATTAGTAAATGGTTCTCATGGGGAATGAAAACAATAAGTCTGCTATGCAGAAGTACCTGGAATAAGTTTTCTCCACACTAATATTTGGTGTGTACTGAGTTCTCAGGTTCTGTAGAATGCTTATTGTTAAACTACCTTGCATTGGAGCATTAAATTTAATGCTAAATAAGTGAACAACAGACCCATGCTGAGGTCAATGTGTTTCTGAAAATATAAAACAGTAGGGAATTCTAAATTCACAATGTATTAATACTCATCTTGCTTATTTACTACACTGTTATGCCCTGTCTTGTAATTGCAAGTGCCATAGAAAGCAATTTGTGGTCCATTGCCCACGATATGAAAAAATACATCATGAAATACCCAGGAAATATATTATTTGCCCAATTCTTGCTTTTCTCTATTAATACACAGAATATAGATGCTTGAACAAAGACCTATGACTAAACTAAAAAGTATCAATTTCCTTTAGGATATCTATATCTCCTCAAATAATGGCCAAATACCAATTCCTATTTTTAATCGTACCAACCACCAAAAATGAATTCTAAAGTGGAAATGCATTAATGACTATTTCCAACAGAAACAGTGCTGCTAAGAGAAAAATGCTGAAGAATTCTGGACAAGTAAGCAAAATTTGTAAATACAAGTTTGGAAAGACAAGTATTTTCTATTGGATATTTTACAGTACACATTATAAGAAAATATTTTCACTAAATAAAACAGACCTTGAAGTATCGCTCACATAACATTTCAAAGCCTTCCAATCTGCATTTCTGAACACTTAGACATGCTTGAAAAGACTTTTCTTGTTTTTGAAATTGAACCTATAAGGAAAAAAGATTTAGTAACTGGGAAAAGTTAATGCTAAACAATTACAATTCCATACCAAATTCAAACAGTAATTTGAAGTGATTATTGTAACTATTTTCTTTTTAATAAATTCCGTGGCCAAATATATACAACTTGTATCCTTCCATACCATGCAAAACTACATATTAATATTTTTCTGATTCCTTTAATAGGAACCTATCCTTAGCAAAATTCACATCAGCCTCAGTAATTGAAGACAAAAAAATCTAAAAATCTATGGGGGTAATGATGAAAGGGGTGAGATTGATCAAGATAGTAGGGCAAAAACAAAGGAGGGGGAACAATGCTCAATAGGAAATGTACTCATTACCTTACTTATGTACAGTATCATTACAATAAAAAAATTAAAGATGGGCTGGGAAGGTGGCTCAGTGGTAGAGCGCTTGCCTTGCATGCTCGAGGCCCTGGGTTCGATTCCTCAGCACCACATAAGCAAAAAGAA
>NW_012267394.1:3439977-3514189 GCF_000151885.1 Dipodomys ordii | reverse complement strand
TTCGATTCCTCAGCACCACATAAGCAAAAAGAAAAAAGCCAGAAGTGGTGCTGTGGCTCAAGTGGTAGAGTGCTAGCCTTGAGCTGAAGAGTTGAAGGACAGCGCCCAGGCCCAGATTTCAGGCCCCATGTCCGGACTCACCCCCCCAAAAAAAATTTAAAGATGATGCATTGTACTTGTACACTGACATGGCAAATTAAAACCCCTTTGTATTACCACTGAAACACAATATTAGGAAAAACTTATCCACAAGTCTAATGCCTATGAAAAGATTGGACTTTGTGCTCCTTCAACAATGACTTCGTAATGTCTGAGTAAATAAATCACTAGTCATTGAGTCCCTTACATAGCAACCAACTGCATTTCATCATTCCTAATAACTGCGCAAGATCAACAAAATTAGTAATAACAAATTCTTCTATGAGCAACATGTCAGAAACTGTTCAGAATAACTTAAATATATTTGTTAAACAAGATCTTATTAAAACAATGCTATGTGTTAGTGACTCTTAGTGTATTATCTTTCTATGAGAAGGAAGCAGAGGCATAGATATAATTAAATATCCCTATCTTGGATGGCAAACAGTGGGGTCTACAATCAAGGCCTTTGGCTACTGTACTATACTATTTATTTTCTTCAACACATAGCCCTTGACTACAGCAGTAGGCCCATTCCCCTTAGTGCTACTGTTCAGTATTCTCTCAGGATGTGCTCCTTTAAATAGAGCACATCTCAATGCCCAACAATCCACTCTCAATCCTCACATTCTCCATACCAGCATTAAATATGTCAACATTAATTACATGAATGTTTATGTGTACTCTCTCTATACTCTCCAAATGTCTAAACCTCACAATCATCTAAATGATAGCCTCAAGAGGCTGTGTGTATAGGTCAAGCCATAGAGCAACTTCTTAGCAGGCAGAGACCTTGATTTTAAAGAATTCAGAGTGCATCTCTGTGAGCAAGAAAAAGACACATATGACCAAAAGTCTCTGAATGTTGAATTTTTGTCTGCTCACTCACAACCACTCTTATTGTTCAATTTAAATTCATGTTACTATATCATAAACCTAGGTTGGACACTAACAGTGTTTGGTTTGTCTACTTCACTCTTCTAAATTCCATTGATCCACACAGACAAATAAATTACTGCCTCTTCCTATGCTAGAAAGACAGCATTCATTCTGCTGTCTATAATTATTCCTAACCAAGAACAGCCCTGCAATCATACTAAAGATACAGAAACAACCCAAAGGGGATGTTCAGTATCCTATCACCTTATCTCCCCCATGTCCATATAGGCCCATGTCCTTGAACATTCTACATGCATGCCAGTGTGATCTACTGCTAACTGAGGCTAATGGTGTAATGAAATAGAAATGTAAGCAATACCAACCATCATCGTTTCTTCTTCTTCCTTGACTTTTTTCATGTCTGTTTTTGACTTTTCACACATATTCACAAGCTCTCTATAACCTTCCCGATAAAGCCTCCCTCTGTAAAAGAGAAAAATATACACTGTGAGGTCCATAACAATGAGAAAATAAAGAACATTCAAAGGTCAGTTGAGTTGCATGATTGCACTTTTAGGGGAAAAGGGCAAATAGAAAAATAAAACTGATAACTTAGTCTTATTCCAAGAATGCATGGTCCTACCTGGTTGAGAGAGAAGTTATGCCACATGATTTAGCTCTAGAAAACTCAGGAAAAGTGGTCATATTATAAATGTTGTATTAAAATACACTTTAGTCAAAAGAAGAGTTTATTTTCTTTTTCTGATTAATGGGTTCAATGTGGATATTATACCCAATTTTCATTACAGTTTTCCACAGAAATCTATTTCTTTGTTCATCACCTTGTCTCATTGTTGATTTAATACAAAAGGATGGTAAGCCTTATTCAGAGACATTTTACATTATCAAGGTAAGAAATTTCCCTTTTTGTATGTCACTGAATACACTATACATAATAGTTACAGTTCTAACTTTTGAGACATTTAACTTCAGTTAAACAAGTTAATTCATAGTATGAGAACAATATTCTTCTGTAAATTTGAGTATCATTTGGAAGAACAGAAAGATCATCTCTGTGAACCACAAGCAAACTAATAGCAAATAAATTATGATAAGAGAAAACAGGAGGAAATGAATAACTATTTTCTGTAGAAAAATCAATTTAAGACCAGGAGTGTTGGTGCACCACTGTAATTTCAGCTATGTTGGAGGAGGAGATCAAAGATCACATTTAAAGGTCAGGCAGTCTAAAAGTTAGGAAGAAACAAACTCAAAAAAAACATCATGGAGATGAATTTCTGTAATCCTACATATGCAACAGATGGAATTGGGGACATCACAGTCTGAGGCAGGCAATGGAAAATGTGATCTTATCTGCAAACTAAACTAAAGCGATAAATAATTTGGGGTTGCTGTTCAATTACATATTCCCTTGCCTAACTAAGACCAGGTCTAGAGTCCACACCTCATTACTGAAAGTAAAGATTAGAAGAATTATGCAGCACATATATTGTTATATTGTGTGTACCCTTGATTATCTGCAAATGTTACAAAGAATGTGGATCCAAACCCACATAACCTCACCTGCGCTTTTGCTGCATTTTCAATATCAGTTCTAATTTCTTCTGCATGGCTGTAAGGAATGTATTGACATTCATTCTCATACTCCTTTTCTTGTTGAGAAATAACTTCTCAATGTCCTCTGGATTGAAAATATATTCTCATTAGAATTTATTGTCTAGATAAAAAGGGAAGGAACATCAGTCCAGCCTTACTGGAAAGACCTAATAAGTATGCATCATTTTAAATATAAAAATTATTTCTTTCCTTCAGCAAAAATTTACCATGGCTTATGACCACTATTTCAAATGTGTTAAGAAGCACATTCTTTTATATTTTGAGTAAAGAATATAGATAGGAGAAAAATATTTGTATTTAACAAAAGTTACTAAGAAGACTCAAAGACAGTGTCTAATTTATATTTGTAATAATACTTGCAAAGGCTAAAATTTATCAAATTTGCAAATTATGCTCCAACTCTTGCAGATATGTAGAGGGATTGTTGATGGACTGCTTTATGTAAAACTCAAAATACTTAATTTGAAACATTCTCCAATGGTACAAATCTATGGCCAGGTTCAAAAATTGCTTTAATATCATCAGTGAAGCTTGTAAATAAATTTCACTGCAAAAAATAACAAAGTAACTAAGCAAGTTTTCTCATAGGCACTTCATAAATGCTTCCTGTATATAAGAAAAAAAGCTAAGTTTATTCTTTGTTCAGTCTGACCTTTAACACAGTTAGTGCAACTCACATCAGAAACACTAATTTCAAATTGGGATCTGATTCTGCTGTTACCAGACTTGCATTTTACTAACACTGGATCCCCCCTACATGAGCTATAAATAAACAACTAGGAGATATTTAAAAAGACTCAGTCTGCACTGCTCTCCCCACAACGCCACAGGAAAGAAATGAGAAAAGTATATACAATAACTTGCTGAAAATAACACATCTGATCTTAAAACCAGTTGTCACTTGTCAATTGCTATGTGATCAAACTGAAATAGACAGACAATCCAATATTTTCCTAACATTTCACACTGCAATAAATTAAAGAATCACTGTCATCACACTTCTGGAAACTATGTTCTTCACATCAACTATTAGAATAGGTTAGAAAATCAAAGCTAGATTTCCAGGCCTTAGGAGGCTGAGGTAGGAAGAGTATTTAAGAATCAGAGACTCCTAACAACAACCTACCTGGAAAAGAAAAAAAAGCATAAAAGGAAAATTTATAACACAAAGCTGAATGATAAACTCTTCTTTCTCAACTTGTGTATGAAAACAAGACATAAAAACAACATTACTGTAGGCCAAAAATAAACACTTTGGGAAAGTTCAAGTTTCTTTAACTACAATTGTCTCCATACATACCTTGAAACTTCTGGAACATGTTCTGCAATTCAATTCTGTGGAGAAATCCCATTAGGTTTTTAATTAAATGAAGGTAAAACGTCAGTCAATAATATTTTGGAAGAAGATTGTCATGTCATGTGGCTTCCACAGAACCCATCTTAGGTGAACAGAATTTGACTTTTCTGCAGTATGTTATCTGCAGGCAAAAATCACTTCACACTCATTTACCGTGCAGCTGTCTCTTCAGGCTCTAACATTGTACCAGGTTCCTCGCTGCTACAAATTGCTGGGTTGTTTGCTGAATTAAAAAGGAAAAAGAAGAAAAATGATTTCTAAGTAGCCTGATTTGATCATCGCCAATGTAAGCGTATCTTCATTATTGAATATCTAGGACTATTTGGTATATAAAACTGACAAAGAAGAAGAACACAAATGGAGTAATTTACTTGCAGGTCAGATATAATTAGTCCAGGCCCTGGAAACAGTTGTTTGTCCAATGTGCTTTACTTATAAGACATGGGATTAGGACTGCACAGACCCAGAAAAACTCCTTAAAGACACATAGTAAGATCTAAAAGTGTACCTTAATTATCACAAAATCCATGGACTTGAGAAATAGTTGGAATCCCAAACACTGACCCTGAACTTGAGTTAAGAGTGTGTTCTATATGGCAAGATCTGAGATACACACTTTTATAGGACACGCAACACAACACATTCATAAAATTAAGTGGCTCACAGTCACCAGACCTAGACATGTATGATTTACCTGGATTCTGGACATCATTGGTATTCATGGGCTGAGCTTGCTCAGAAGACATGGCAGCTTTCTTGTGGCAGATTTTTTTTTTTGCCTTGAGTTCTATGACTGTGGTTTACCTGTGCTAGACACAAAAGACTACTGAAACTTGGGAGCAATGACACACTAAAAACACAGTGAGAAGGGGCTGGGATGCAGCTCAGTGGTGAAGTACTTGCCTAGCAAGTGCAACATCCTGAGTTTAATCCCAAAACCAAAAAGTAAAGGGCAAAAAAACCCTCAGGAGAGATATTTCCTTGCCAGGCACTGGTGGCTCATACTAGTAATTTTACCTACTTAAGAGGCTGATACTTGAAGATCACAGTTCAAAATCAGCCCAGGCAGGAAAGGCCATTAGACTTTTATCTCCAATTAACCACCTAAAAACTGGAAGTTGAACTATGGATGCTAGTGTTAGAGGGCTAGCCTTGAGCAAAAAAGCCCAGGGACAGCACCCAGGCCCCAAGTTCAAGCCCCATGACCAGCAAACAACAACAACAAAACCATGGAAAGGGAATCCAGGTTCATTTGAAGGCCAGGGATCGTGCCAGGACTACCAAGGTTGTCATGAGATGGGTTCTGCAGCAGAAAGGGAGGGTGAGCAGGAGGCCAGTGGCTCCTCTCTTGTCCAGTTACATCTGTCTGCAAACCCATATTCATAGGTGTGCCCTGCATCTGTCAACCTCACTGTCCTATGTAGGTTGTTCCTTGTCTTCCCCTCCAGGAGGACAAGGATAAGTCCCACCCCTTAATCACAGAGCAATATTGGGCGAGGAGAGGATACAGGCTTGATGAACATGCCCGTCCCCCCTTAGCACCACCAATGAAATTCTCAGCCACACGCATCGGTCACTGAACACCAGCGCACTTACTGATCCACCTTCAAAGGGGCAGAAATTGAGGATTCCATCATGCAACCCCCCCCATCCTACCCACAACCCCACCCAGAAACACTGAGAATCACCCCAAACTGGCCACCCTTCACGTGGACCTGGACTTCGGGTTTCCTTCAGGGCCCTCAACTTGTCCTGGGTACAGATGAAGAACTGTGGCATATGCCAGACTAGGCCCAAGTTGGCCAGAGTATCCCAGAGTAGCCCAGAGTAGCTCAGAGTAGCCCAGATCAGGCCAGAGTAGGCCAGAGTAGCCCGGATTAAGTCAGAGCAGGCCAGAGTTGCCATCCAGCGACCACTCACTTGTTCCCCACAGTTCTCTGGAGCTGTCCCACTCAGCTTCTCTGGAGCCTGGTGCTTCATGTGGAGCTGAGTCTGAACTGCCACACCATCTCCGTTAAACCATTAACCTGCACAGTCGACTGAAGCCTTAGCCTCAGCGAGAGCCAACTGCTACCCACCTCGGCGATCCTGTGACTTATTTCCACACCTATGGCCTCTGAGACACTGCATACGAATGCAAATGGTCACAAGGCGGCACCAACAGTTCCAACCGTCAAAACTGCACTGCACACAGCCCCAATGAACGTGGCTGGCACAGGTGCCTCACTGATTGGCCAGTGCAAGTACATCCTCGGTTATTGGCAGGCACTGGGGCCTCTTCACTGATTGACTGGCTCAAAACCACCTCACTGATTTGCCGCGGGGAGCAAATGCAGAATGTGAAACAGTGGTGCCAGACTATGTTGCCGGCAGATAAGCCCATCTCACATTATTTGTGAACCACAACTAGCATAATATACTACCTGAGTATTGTGTAATATCCAGATGGCACCATAATTGTCACATAAGGAATATAATAAACACTATGTTCATCAAAAGGTGGTGTAGTAAGATTTTTAAAAAATTATTACTTTTGCCTGTTCTTGGGCCTGAATTAATGGCTGGGACACTGTTCCTATGCTTTCCTAAGCTTTTTACCCAAGGCTAGTGCTCTACCATTTGAGCCACAACTTCACTTACAGCTTTATAGTTGTTGATTGGTGATGTGTTTCATGGACATTCTTGCCTGAGTTGATTTTGAACTGTAACCCTCAGATCCTAGCTTCCCGAGTAGACAGAATTATGGGCATGAACCATTCATGCTGGGCAAGATTTATTAAATTTGTATTTTCAAAGAAATATAAAAATGATAGTTTTGTGGGGGGGATGGGCAAGTATGGGATTCAAATTTAGGGAATGGGCACTGTCCCTTAGTTATTTTTGCTCAATGCTGGGTGTTTTGGAGCTTTTCCTTCACTTGTGCTTCTTTTCATTCCCTTATTTCTACTTTTTAGCTCAACTCTCATTATCTACTCCAGACTTGCCTTGAACTCATAATTTAGCTCAGGCTGTCTTCAAACCTAAGAGAATCTTTGTGTCACTTTTCTGCATACGATTATCACTGCTGTGCTCTACAACACCTGGACTGAAGGACATTTTAATTCTTAGAGGTACTCAGATTTGAACTCAGTTTCTTGCTTGGTAGGCAGGGAACCTACTAAATAAAACACATTTTTAACACTATTTGTTCATATTTTTTGAGACAGGTTCTCACTGTATGCCTGGGCTTATCTACACTTTGATTCTTTTATTATTCCCAGCATAGCTTGAATTACAAGTGCACACTAGTGTACCAAACTACTGTTGAAAGAAGTCTTGAGAAACTTTTGTCTGGGCTGGTCTCAAACTGTGTTCCTCCTGATCTCAGCCTCCTGAGTTGTTAAGACTACAAATATGAAGAGCCTAGCAGCCTACTTTTGAAGGTCATTTTAAAGTACCACAAACTCTTTGATCTCAAATGCTCTTGGCCTTCTGTTTTATGACAGGTGAAAAAGAATTTCTTAGATTATGACTTGTCCCTCAAGAGAAAATAAGCAAGTTAGCCATTGATATTTCCCAAAATCCAAATTGTAAATATTACTGTCCTGAAATCATTGTCCTAAGGACAAGTTGCAGAAATGTTTCTAGTAATTACTTCCTTAGACTGGACAAGGAATAAGTAACTTGAGATGGATAGCAACTCTTTGCCTGTAAGGGTGTCTTAGTATTCCTGCTTTCCACTGAAAGTTTATGACAAGGACATCGTTTTGATGATTTTCTTGTTTCTATAATAACTTGAGCAAGCCATTCTTGCCTTGCTCCCAGCAGCAGTCAAATGAGATAGAGTAATTAAAAATCTCAAAACTAATAGTTATGTGCTATCTGGCCAGGTGTCCCTCCTCCCCCACTCCCAGGAAACTGCTCAAAGTGAATTCCCTGGAGTGAAGTGTGGCCTCTGTCTCTAGGCAGGGGTACAGGGCTTAGGTGGTCAGATTTGATGCTTTAAGCATTCCCATTCTTGGGACAGGGGCAGGTCCCCAAAGTGTGTCAGAAAACCAAAAGAGTTTCCAAAACCTTAACAAGGCTCTAAGCTACAGAGAAACTTGAGCCTATGATCCATTCCCAGCATCTTTCTTCCTCCACCATTTAGTTTGCAGATAATAGCCTCAGTCCTCTATGAGCTTCTCATCTGTAAGTTTGAGACTATAATAAGGACAATCTCTAAGGTGTTGTGCAGAGAACTTAGCACAGGTTTTCCACATAGAAGATGCTTCTCTTATCTAAGCGGTCAGCATACCTGAAAAAATAAGGTCTGACACCCTTTGGAAAACACTTTAGCAAGTCCTTCCCCTTCAGTGAGCATCACATCTCAGATATGTGAAAAGTAAGGAGAAGTACCCAGGCAGCACTGTTTGGCCACATACTCACCTGCCCAATGTTTCTCCCTTAGGCCTGCTCCTCCAAGGCATTTGGTTCAACTAGACATAAGCAGGAGGTGCAACACCCACTGGATCATTTATGAACCAGATTTCCAGTATTTTACATCGAGAAACTTTTGGGTAAGAAATTCAACCCAGTAGGAATCCCTGCTAGAGTTCTGCATGGAAAAGGACAAGCAGAAGGTATTGGACACTGAGTGCAACCAAGAAGTGGCCAGAGACTTGAATGCTGCATTGATATTGCCCAGTGTTCCTGAGTTTGGTTGGGGCCAACTCCATGCTGGCTTATTGTTCTAAGGGTTGGAATACCTAAGGGAAAGCACTTCTTTTGCTTATTGTACAGGATGAAGACTATCCTTTATTCCCCTAATAGGGTTCAATACTGGAGATTTGATTCCTTGAACTAAATATACTTAACAAATTGCAAAAAAATAGATTTTTGCAAACATGGAAACAAACTTTACTAAATGATCTAGATGCAACTTTTAAAGGATATTGCTATCATATGAAAAAATTCAGTCCTGTTCCAAGGACTGAAGGTGAAGGATGTTTTTTGTAAGTTCTTCATTGTAAAAATACTGTACAGAGGGGTTACTATTACATGATCAAGGTAATAAGTACATTTCCTATAGAGCATTGTTGCCTCCTCCTTTGTTTTCTCCCTACCATCCCTTCCCTCACACCTCCACAACTCCTTTCCCGCCCCCCAACCCCCATCCCCCCGCCAAAGTTGTAAAGTTTGTTTTCAACATAGTGTCTTGTAATCTCATTGTTACAATGGGTAAACCTGTATCCCTATTTAAGCATTTTGTTTTTTCCCTTCTCCCAAAATTAGAGAAGTGTATATACAAGATGCAGGGCACCAACATCAAATACAATGAAAACAGGGGTTATATCGTGGTGGAGGAACATACAAAGAAGCAAAAAAAATCACATGGTACATTATAAATACATTAGAAACAATAGCAAGAAAAAAATTGTGTCCCTATCTTGGGGTTATTTCGCTGAACATCATCTTATATGGTCATATGTACATAGCTTTTGACCTTTTCTGATTGTCCTACACATGTACTAGTTATTGCAAATAATAAAAACCATTAGACCTATATTTCTTTGGGCCTGGATTTTTTAAATAAAAGAGCCTAGGAGAATGGGTTGCTATTAAATGGATTCCCTGAGGCAAGGCTTTCCTCAACCTGTTGGACTGTGGTCTCTTCATTATTTAGTATATTGGTATCTGCTTCTGGAGTTAAATTTGGTACTGCCTTGAATATCCCTTTATTATCCTGGTCAACCAGATAAGGACAGTAGTAATGATAATTGTGCCTGGAAAAACAAAGTTTCCTGTCATGAGGAAATAATCAAGGAAGGAAATAGAACAAGGTGAAAATGTCCAACTGTGTTTTTCAAACTTTAACTGAAAGCATGCTCTTCATTAATTGTTGTTACCTACTGAGCTGAAATCAGAGTTGTGAGCATATATTGGTGTTTGGTCCCAATATATGATTTATCATAAATGCATCCCTCAGTATTTATCCTATCTAGCAATGTAGACAGACCTGGCAAATGGTCTGCATTTCCTGCCCATGAAGAACTGGTTCCACTCCTTCATTCAATGGGTACACAGGTCAAAATTAGTCTTTACTAGTCTGTGCTTTGGAGGATAGCATGGGGAATTGAATCAATCAGCTTGCTCTATAGTTTCTAGGTCCCATGCTGTGTAGGGGCTTCTTGGATCATAATATCCCAACGGCTTACTGTCACCACCAAATGCCACCTAACATTCAGAGTGGTGGCTGTTGATGGCTAGAAGGTGTCCATGATGGGGATATTAGCACCCTGGAATGGTACATATCTACCAATGAGAAGTGTTTCGTCCATCTCCAGGACTCTTTTCTAGTATATCTTTACATAAGATTGAAGACAGCACAACTTTTTAAGTCTAGATAATATGGGACCTTTGAAATATTATTTAATTTGGGCATTTCCTATAACATAATAATTTTCACATACTCATGTAAAAATAGATTGAATGTTATACTTTTCTGAAGAAGGAACAATAGGACATTTCAGGCTGTACTTTCTGACTTTTCAGAGTAATACTGACATACTGAGACTGAACTTAAAACTTCATCATCTTCATTGGTAAGAACTCAGCAAAAGTCCCAGAAAGAAAAAGTCACCATTACTCTCATAATACTTTGGAATCTCTGCCATCACTTTATTCTTTATAGAGATCATTAATGAAAGTGGGATCTGCAGATTAACAAGGAGTGATGCAATCACTACAACTGCAATCTTTGAGCCACATAAGATATATACAATATGGGGCTGGGAAGGTGGCTCAGTGGTACAGCGTTTGCCTTGTATGCCTGAGGCCCTGGGTTCCATTCCTCAGCACCACATAAGCAAAAAGAAAAAAGCCGAAAGTAGCGCTGTCGCTCAAGTGGTAGAGCGCTAGCCTTGAGCTGAAGAGCTGAGGGTAGCGCTCAGGCCCAGAGTTCAGGCCCATGACCAGACCGGCCCTCCCAAAAAAAAGAGATATGTACAAGAAATCTTATCATATTACATATTCCTTAGGTTAAGCTTCGGGGTCAAAGTTTCAAAACAATAACAGAAATATAAAAGATTGGGCAGGGCACTGGTCACTCAAGCCTGTAATCCTAGCTATTCAGGAGGCTGAGATCTGAGGATCATGGTTCAAAGCCAGCCCGTGCAGGAAAGTCCATGAGACTCTTATCTCCAATAAAAACCTCTAGAAAACTGGAAGTGGCACTGTGGCTCAAGTGGTAGAGCACTCGCCTTGAGCTGAAGAGCTCAGGGACACCAATAAAAACCTCTAGAAAACTGGAAGTGGCACTGTGGCTCAAGTGGTAGAGTGCTTGCCTTGAGCTGAAGAGCTCAGAGACAGCGCCCAGGCTCAGGGTTCCAGCCCCACAACCGACAAAATAAAAAATAAAAAAACTGGAATACTCTCTCCTCCAGGGCACATTACATGATAGAAGGTGATAAATATGTTTTCAATACTTAGGTAAACATAATACATACTGTCTCTAATAAACTATGCAATGTTTAAATAAATTAGTTTTCAGTTTCAAAGATATACTACTTACATTGTTTTTAACAATTTTTTTCTTAGAATTAAGCCCAATTTTGTGTAAATAAATGGTTTTCATCAATAAGTTCCTGTTCATGTTGATCCTGAATCTCCTAAAACAAACAAAATCCGTGTTCAGTAAGAAATCAGAAGTTTTCTCCTCATTTTACAAATATGAAAAGCAACATTTCAAAATTTATGTAATATTAATATTCAAGTGGGACTTGCCATTCAGTCCAAACAAAAATCTAACATTTACTATATTAAGAACAAAATACCCTGGATTTCCATGTTTAGCAACACAGAAATGTATGACTAAATGAAAATTTGTCATCCAGGACACATAACACTTGGTTCAAATAAATTAAGGATCTGTTAATGTCAAGTGGAAAAAATAAAGAAAAATTGATCAACATGACATAATTGTGAAATCCAATCTTAAACTTTCAAAATATGGGATATTTGATTGGTGGTGTTGCTCAAGCATAGAAGTCTTGCTTGAAGTGCAAACACACTGACTTTGGAAGTTTCTAGCACTGCAAAACAAAACCTATGAGCTACTAGTCTGTTTATTATCATGAAGGCAATATAATATTGCTTCCTTGAAGGGAGTAAAATCAGCTGAAGGAAAGCTAAGTCATGGAAAATGAATTGAGTTGGGATTTGATTTCTAGACTTCACCATTGCTAAGCAAGTAGTCTGCAACTGTGGGTACAAGACTAAACATTTCTACTTTATCATTTTTCAAAAAAGGACTTAGAAAATTTTCCAGGCAGTCCTGGATAGTAATTATCCAACTAATACTTCTAGTATAGCTTGCAATACAGGCACGAACAATAATACTAGGTTTACTTATTGAGGTAAGATCTGGGTAATTCTTCCTGGTTGCTCTCCCAAAGTAAACCTCTCAAGTGGTTGGGATGCTGTAGCTTTCAGCTACAGCCTTGAGCAAAAATGCTCAGGGACAGTGCCTAGGCCCTGACTTCAAGCACCAGACTGGTTCAGAAAAAAGGAGAAGACTCACAGGGGGAAGAAGAGAATAACAACATGATCAGCCCAAAAGAAGTGGAGGAACATGTACTGTGAAACTGAATCCTAGGTAAATGTACAACTATATCATACATAAGGCAATATATCTTGGACCATTTTGATAAGATTCACATATAAGTATAGGTAATTCTATATTGACAAACTGTCCTTGGCTGTTTTTCACTCTGCTTTATGCTAATAGTGGCACAAAGCAATTTATTGGCCATTCAATAATATTAAAAACAAATGAGCTATCAAATCTTCATAAAGTACAAAATGTGTAGAATTGCTGATTTTTATCTATAAATACAAAGATACAATATGGATTATAAAACAAAGAGCTGTGAATTAGCTGTTTTAAAGTATCAATTTTCTTTAAGATATCTATACCTCTGGGAAGTATGGCCAGTTTGTTCATTCCTGCTGTGAATAATAGTGACCATGAAAAATAAATTCTAAAAATGAACTCAAAATGCTATTTGAAAAAAACCCGTCAAACTGGAATAGTGATGCCATTAGCAAAATGTTGAAGAATTTCAAATGTGTAAGCACAATGTTGTGAACACAAGTTTGGAAGAACAGTTTTTTTATATATATACAGTATGCATTGTATGAAAGTACTGTGTTATGAAATACAATAGACTCTGAATTGTGGATTGCACAGCTTTTCAAAGTCTTTCGCATTTTCACCATGAAAGATTTCAGAATGACAATGCATGAGTTGTTTTTGTTGTAATAAATCTTCCTATAAAAATAAAAAGATAGAGACATA
The DNA here is from genome assembly GCF_000151885.1 of Dipodomys ordii. NCBI lineage: Eukaryota > Metazoa > Chordata > Mammalia > Rodentia > Heteromyidae > Dipodomys > Dipodomys ordii. Next base: position 3,500,861 of record NW_012267394.1, on the reverse strand, counting down.
ATAATCGGTGAAAACAAATGCTTACCAAAATTAATTCCATTGTATTTTAAGACTGTAAATATTTTCTTTTAATAAATTCTGTGACTAAATTTGTATAATTTGTCTTCTCTCATAGCATGCAAAGCTATAATAATCCTGACTCTTATTCTTTTAATAGTAAGAGTCCTCCTTAATGGAATGCACAACAAAAGCCACAATTCTTGATGTAAAAATACACACAACTAATTCCAACAGTAAAGCTGGATTTTGGGTTTCTCTAAACATGACTTTGAAATATCCTGAAAACTAGGTCATTAGTCATTGAGTTGTGTCCACATAGCAAACATGTATATTTGGTCACTGCTAATAACTTCACAGGACCAATAAAATTTATACAAGCTTAGCATTCTATAAGAAACTTATTTCAGCCGGGCGCTGGTAGCTCACACCTGCAATCCTAGCTGCTCAGGAGTCTGAGATCTGAAGATCACAGTGCAAAGCCAACTCAGGCAGGAAAGACCAGAACACTATTATCTCCAATTAACCACCCAAAAGCCAGAAACAAAGCTGTGGCTCAAATGGTAAAGTGTTATCCATAAGCAAAGAGGCTCAGGGATAGTAGGGGAAAATCAAAGGAAGGGGTAACAAAGCTCGATAAAAAATGTACTCATTACCTTATTCATGTAACTGTAACCCCTGTGTGCAGTATATTTACAATAGAATATTAAAAAGTTAAAAAAGCTCAAGGACAGTAACCATACATACCCTTAGTTTCAGCCCTAAGACTGGCACGCGCACAAAAAAGAATGTTATTTCACTAGCTAGATGCTATTTAAATACATTTGTTTAATAGGTATGTATTTGTTCCAAAAGGCAGTGATATGAGGTAGGGCCACTTAGTATGGCATTTTTCAAAAAGAATGAAGCAAAAGTATATAGAAAACTAAACTTTTTTGTGGCAGCACAATTACCAAACTTTAACAGATGGTGAAGAGTGAGGTCCAGAGTCAAGGCTTATGGTTACTGTGTTATAACATTTCTCCATTTTACCAATGTGCAACTGCTATTTGCATACAGTCATTGAGTAGTCTCCTCAGTGCTACAGCTCAGTAGTTCTCAGGATGTAGTTTCTTAGGATATAGCATAATTTGAATGGAGCACTTGTCAATGCCTAACATCTTACTCCAACATCCTCACTTTTTCAATACTGGAGTCAAATACATGTTCATTAATCACACATATATTTTATATAATTGTATGTGTGTTTGTGTGTACATACATACAAACAAATACACAGAGTAGAATGTTTGTACAGCAATTACAGAAAAATATTCAGTTTGCATCCCCAATGAGCAAGAAAAAGAAACTTACTCACAATAGCTTCTGAAGTCTAAAATTTCTACCACAGTGCTATGTTCTACTTAAATTCCTGGTCACTGTACCTTAAACCTAGATTATACACTAACAGTACTTGACATGCAGACTCCAATACTCTAAATTCCAATCCCCTCTCCCAACCCTGGGGAATTAATGCCTTGCCTCTTCCTGTGCTGTGAAGATAGCACTCACTCTACTCCCTATACCTACTCCTAACCAAAGATGACCTTGCTATCATACTAATGACACCAAAGCAATCCAAAGAAAATGTATAGTATCCTAGCATATCATCTTACTACTGACTGTTCATCCAGACCCATGTCCTCAAACTTCCCTTTTGCAGGTCTGTGTGAACCATTGCTAACTAGTGCGAATGGACTAGTCAAAGTAAGTGGGATACAAACAGCTATGTCTTGCTTTCTTGAATTTCTCCCTGTTTTCTACTTTGTAATGAGGATGTGTCATATAGCTTCTGCCTGTAAAAGATAAAAATGAACATTGTAAGTTCCCATAAACATAAAGAGAATGTAAAGCATATTCAAAGTAAGTTGATGTGTACTAACAGTGTAGGAAGGGGAAATATCCATTAAAATCTCGTGAAGATAAATAGGAAAATAAAACTCCAAAGAATGCTTTTTCCCATTTGGCTAGCAGAAAGATTATCTCACATATCTGAGCTCTAGAAAACTCAGAGACAATGTCACATTATAAATACTCTACAATATATCTTAGCAAAAAGAAGAACTTATTAGTGATTTTCATTTGCTTATTAATGATTCAATGTGGATATTATATCCATTTCCCATTGAAGATTTCCACAGAAAACTATTTTGTGAATTTTGTACAAAACGATTTTGAGCCAGGCATAGGTAGCTCATGCCTGTAATCCTAACTACTCTGAAGGCTGAGATCTGAGGATCACTGTTCAAAACCAGCACAGGCAGGAAAGTCCATGAGATTCTTACCTCCAATAAACCACCAGAAAATCAGAAGTGGTATTGTCGCTCAAGTGGTAGAACGCTAGCCTTGAGCTAACTAGCTGAGGGACAGTGTCCAGGCCCAGAGTTCAAGCTCCATGACCGATTAAAAAAAGTCACAGTTGGTCATCTTTGTGGATTTAGAAAATGAAACTCAATTCAATTATGATACCAGGATATGCAAAGGAAGTAATCATTTTTTGTAGAAAAATCAAATCAGGACCAGGGGTATTGGTGCACTACTGTAATTCCAGCTATATGAGAGGCAGAGATGAGAGGACCACATAAATGCTAGGTAGGCTAAAACTTAGGAGGAAACTAACTCAAACAAGAAATATGTCATGGGGATGTATTTCTGTAATCCCACAAATGCAGAAGGTGGAATTAGGCAACCACAACCTTAGTCAGTGGAAACATATAATACCTTACCTGCAAAATAAATTGAAGCAATTGAATTTCTGGGGAGAGTTGCTACTTATGTTTGCCCCAGCCTACCAAACAAGAAACTTGAGTCCAAATCCCATTATAGGAAACAAGAAAAAATTATAGGAACAAAAATCAGGCAATATATTGTAATAAACTATGCATGATTGATTAGCTACAATGTTACAAAGGATATATCTCCAAAACCCTCACAATCTCACCTTTTCTGTTGATGCTCTTTTATAATATTGTGCCATTTCCCCTGAATGGATTGGAAGGAAATGTTGATGTCCATCTCCAAACTGTTATTCTTTAGTAAAAGGTGAGAGATTTATGTGATCTGAAGAGAAACCAGAGTATTCCAAACTGTTATTCTTTAAAAGAACTAACTCTCTCATGCCATCTTCATTGAAAACGTATTCTCGTTAGCATTTATTGTCAAGACAATGAAGGTAGCTCAAGTATATTAGAAAGACTGAGACAATTGGCATCATGTTAAAAATCAAGATTTCTACCCTCTATTCAGCAAAAAATATTATACTGGATAAGGATCTCCATTAAAATGTAATACCTGTACGTTATTTTTTATTTCTATCATAGAACCTAGTTAAAGGAAAAAAAAAACTTCTGTTTACCAAAGCTAACAAAATACTTCTCAAAGGCAGCATTTAATGTCTTTATGGAAAATATTTACAAAAATCATAACTTAACAGAAATACAAAATACACTCAAATTTGTGAGGCAGATATAGAGGGATTATAAATGCATTGCTTTCTGTAAAATCTAAAACTATTCCACTTATGAAGTTCTCCAAAGTCATAAGAGTAACTGCATAGAAAGATTTTTAAAATGTCTTCTAAGGTGACCAGGGGCTTCTAAAAAAATTCCACTACCAGAAAAAGTCAAAGAATAAGGAAGTAAATAATTTTGCCTATAGGCACTTGTAAGTGCTGACTGTACATGATAAAACAAAGTTAAATATCAGAACACCATTGTCATATGAGAAACACCTTTGTCAAATTTGAATTTAATTCTGTTCCTATAAAACTTGCATTTTAGTAACATTGGCTTTTGTTGTCTACTACCTGCATAACATATGCAATATACACTATAAGAACTATTTTAGAGGATTCAGCCTGCACTGGAAAAGATATGAGGTAAGCATCCAAAATATCTAAAGCAAAGAAAAAAAATATGATTTGAAAACCAGATATGTCATACGTCACTTACTATATGACCAAACCTTCAATAGACAGTATTCTATCCAGCTTTTTTCATCACATTTCATACTGCTGAAAAAAGTCACTCTTACTTCACAATTGAAAAGACCAAGTTCTTCATATCAACCGTTAGAACTGAGTAATTTGAAAAACCTAGGCCTCAAGTGGGGGATGCCCCATTTTATAGCCTTTAGAAGGCTGAGGTAGAAGTTTTGGGACTCTGGCGCCAGCCTGGACTACAATAGGAAGAGTCTTCTTCAAAAAAGAAAAAGAAGAATGCAACAATGATACAATAAAAAAAAACTATGGCAATAAATCTTTATCATCTTGTCTATGAAAGAGGCATTAAACATATTCATGCGGGGGCACTGATGTATGCTTTTGGTATTAAAGTTATTTTCTTTAAAGCAAATTTCTTAAACAACAAATAAAACTTACCTTGAAACTTCTGAAATGTATTCTGGATTTTAATCTTGTGAAGAAATCACAATAGGTTTTAATTAAATGTAGGAAAATCACCATGTTTTATGCAGTAGGATTTTCATAGCACAGAGGTTATGTGAGCAGAAGTTGATTTCTGTAGTATTTTATCAGACAAAAATCCCTCTAGGCACATTACCCCACAGGTTTCTCTTGTGTTCCTAAGAATGGACCAGTAGCCCCATAGGAGTCAATTGCTGAGTTGTTTCCTTCATTGAAAAGAAAAAAATAGGTCAGGGTCTAAAACAGTCTATGGAGGCATTTGTCCTACCAGTCTTACAAAGGGGAAATCAGCCTGACCTGATTCCTAATTATGAAACATATCAAGACCTGCATGAGGAGAAGTAGAGTTGTGCCACACTTCTGTTGAGAGAACATATGAGTGGAAATCTAAAATCTCACCAGAAGGAATATTCAGCATTTAAAAAGGTTTGAAGCCCAAAGCAATGACACTGCTCTGGACATGTGTTGAGCCTGTGCACATGGTAAGATCTGAGAATGATACTTCTATGGGGCAGGCACAGCATTGCAGAGGATAGATGGCTCACAAATCCCCAGACCTAGACCCCACATAATTTACCTGGATCCTGGATATCACAGGTCTCTGGCTGAGCTTGATCAGAAAACATAACAGAGTTTTTTGGATCGCTTTCACCTTGGCTTCCATAGCTGTGTCTACCCTATGTGAGGGACAACATACTCTTGAACCTTAGGAGCTCAAAAAACATTAAGAAAGCCAGGCACCAGTGGCTGACACCTGTAATACTAGCTACTTGGGGAGGCTGATAACTGAGGTTCACGGTTTGAAGCCAGACTGAGCAGGAAAGTCTGTGAGACTCTTATCTCCAATAAACCACCAGAAAAGAAAACCAGAAGTAGCATGGTGGCTGAAAGTGGTACAATGCTGGCCTTGAGCACAAAAGCTCAGAGACAGCTCCCAAAGCCCTGAGTTCAAGTCCCATGATTGACCAAACCCAACCCAACCCAACAAAAACACTAAGAAAACAGGGAGAAGGGAAAACTGGTTCATTAAAAAGCTATAGTTTGTGCCAGGGCTGCTGAGCTTTGTATGAGGTGGGTTCTGGAGCAGAAAAGAGTGGGGAGCAGGAGGCCAGTGGCTGCTCTCTTGTCTAGTAACATCTGTCTGCAAGCCCATGTGCATAGCTGTGCCTTCCCTGTACCTATCAACCCCACTGCCCTATGCAGGCTGTTCCTTGTCTTCCCCTCCATGAGAACTAGGCTCTGCCCTACCACTGCTCAGTCATAGAGCAAAGTTAGGTACAGGGGCAGGGTGGGGGTGGAGGTGCAGACAGGACCCAATGGACTTCCAGCCTACCTTTAGCATCAATGATGAAACTCTCAGTCACACAGATTAGACAGTGAAGACCTGTCACTGCTCTGTGACTCCACCTGCCGAGAGGCAGAAATGGACGGCTCTCACCCACATCCTCCTTCCTCACTTAGTCCCACCCAGAAACATCCAAAATCTAGGAACCATCCATCTGGACCTGGACTCAGGTTTCTCTTGGGGAACCTCAGCCTTTCTGAAACACAAGGGACAACCTAAGTTACCAAACATTGCCACATCATAATCCCAGGCCAGCATGGTTGGACCGGCGACAACTCACTAGTTTCCCAAGTTTGTGGGAGCCAGGCAGATCCATTTTTCTCTCTAGCCTGGCATCTTGTGCCTAGCAGACTCCAAACTACTGCTGTCTAACTGCCACCACGTGGGTGATCTCATGATATTCACATTGCCACAGTGACAGAAACTGTGGTGGTGGGTTGGGGGGGGACTGTTCAGCTGGTCCAGGAATCATTTTGAACTGATGAGGTTAGAAGACCAGAATGGGAAACTCCTTACTCCCTGTGCCTGGAATTTCCCATGTATGAAAAATTGAGGGAAATAAAATACATTTTGAGGAGACACCATGAGACTGAGCAATAATTGAAAGAAAATGACTGGCAAACACAGATCACATAACCAGATGATAGAAGTCACATAACCAGATATTTACTACTGGACTCATCTCCATATATAGGTGTGAAAAGTAAGGAGCAGAAAGAGCAGTAAGAAGATTCCATTTGGAAAGGAAAGGCAGAGCAGCCTACTACTAATGGAACCACTAGCTCTGGGTTGACTGGCAGTATGCTGCCAGTAAATTGATCTATATTCTTCTACAAGTCCTACTTCTCTTCCTTTCTTTTACCACATTCTCTTGCCTCTGTGAAACAGGTTTTCTAGACTAAGTATGGAGGGTGAGATAGAATTGGTTTGAATTGTCTATTGTGTCTTCCTAGAAGACCACAGGTCCTAAATAAGCTTAAGTTTCCTTAGTATCTGTGAAATCACAAACTAACAAAGAATCATATTTGGTGATTGTGAGGGAGCTGGACTGCATGTTCAAATATCATGGAGATTCTTAGTTCCACAGGGAGTTGCAATGATGTGTTCCATGGGCTAATGGAGGCTCCTCAGACTGGAGAGCCCGTTACCTGAGTACTTTAGTGCTATGATACCAGCGGTGGATCTGGCAGAGAAAGGTTTGACTGGTCTCCATTTGGGCCTCAATTTCTCACCTCTGATTCTGGTCTAAACTAATTCTTGGTCAAGCTCCACATATTTTCTTTACCTTAGTGATAATATCTGTAGCACTGAAGGCTATAGTCATTCTAGCCTCCCTGCAAATTCTGAGTTTCAAGGAAAGAGCATCCTTCATGAGTCACAGGACAGAACTCTCCATCCTTATACTTGTACAAACTTCTTACATTCCAACTGAGCTGGAAGTTTATTCTGACTGCCCAATCAATGTCTGCTGGCTCTACTTTCATGACCTTCATGGTTAAGTTTCTTCTGGAGGGAGGATTAAGGCCATATACATAAGCTCAGAATGGCTTGGTTTACTTCTGCAACAATTTGAAAACAATCAGGTTTTGAAAATGTGATCCTGCTAACTGGGTGAACTTTTGAAACAAATCTTTTTGTTTAATTGTACCAAATGCATACTGCAGACAACACAAAGTCAGGAAACCGGGAGAATGAATGCACTGCAGATTAACAACAGGTAAGCGCACACAGCTACATAGAGGCAGGGTAGTGTCTGCAGCATTAGTTTAGAAATCACAAAAGGTTGAATTGAGGCTCACAAAAGGTTGATTTGAGGCTAAGAGTTCAGAATAGCAAATAGAACACAATGAGATGGAGGTTTTTATAACTCTACTATTAGAAGTATGCCAGGGATCTGTGAATGACTGCAGGTAGGTATATTGCCACCTGAAGTCATATAGAAGGGGATAATTTAGAACCCCAAAGAGCATCAAGGAAGGTTCATTCTCTCTTAGGAAGTTGGGGCTTTAAGGAGCCAAGACGAGGTGTCAGGAGCTGTCTAGATGTGCTTCGTTAACAAGATGAGGTTTTGATTGCCTGTCCCATAGTTGGTATTCATGGTCAGCTATTAGCTGGTTGAGGAGCTACAAAAATGGGCATGTGACATTAGCGCATGTGGTTTTAACACCCTGCTCCATGATGCGCATGCGCCTTGTGCCAGCCAATTAGCAAGAGGCAGTGGGGCCGTGTGCAGCGAAGCCGCCATTTTGGGCTCCTTTGAAGTACCTCCAATGCCACCACTTCAATCGACATTGGTGAGGTGAGTGGCGTAGTTTAAGAAGTTGGGTGTAAAGTAGACAGGAACAGTCATGAGTCTGCTCTACCTGAGGTACAGGCTCTGGGGAAATGGGATTAGCTTGTCTCCAGCAAATGGGGGAATAAATGAGGGGTTCTGGAATGGAAGCCCTCGTTTGTGAGAGTGTGACCCGAGAACTCTCACCTGGTCCATGCTCAGGCCAAGGTTTGTGATGTGAAACCCCAGTGCTGGTGGAAGTGGAGAGTCCCCAGTTTCTGGAAGTTTCTGAGTTGGTTTGAGGGTAGAATGGGGACTATGTGGGGACCCTCTGTTTCTGCCCCTCAGCAGCCAAAGCCACAGCTCAGCTGTACTGAGGTGTTCATTCCCACAGGGCTTGGTGGAGAGCTGCATAGCTGATGGTGGAAGTTTCCTGGGTCTTGGCGCCTCCTTTCTTGTGGTCCAGCAGCACTAGGTTGCTCAGTGACTGAGGACCAGGACCAGGACTTGTCCTCCTGGTGGGAAAGACACAGACCAGACAGCATAGCACAGTGAGACTATGCTAGCAGGCCACACTTACAGGAGCTGGCATGCAGAAGAGTGAGAGTAGATATGATCAAAGGTGACACTCACCCCTGCTTCTTGTTCCTTTATGCCTGCTAGTAGAACCCTGGTTCAGAAGATGGCCTGTAAATTAATCTAGATTCACTCTCTCTTTTTCTTTTTTAATAAGTTTTTTATTGTAAAAATACTGTATGGAGGGGTTACAGTTACATGAGCAAGGTAATGAGTACATTTCTTATCAAGCATTGTTGCCTCCTTCTTTGTTTTTCCCCTACAATCCCTTCCCTCCCATATCTACAACTACACTCTCCTTCCCCCCCCCAAATTGTAATGTAATGTTCCTTTTTCAACATAGCGTCTTGTACATTTCATTGTTGAAATGGGTCAACCTGTATCCCTATTCAAACAATTTGTTTTCTTCCTTCCCCTCCCCAAATTATACCAACATCAAAAAAAGTGAAAATGGGTTATACCATGGGAGAGGGACATACAAAGCAACAAAATAATCTCATGGTACCATATAAATACATTAGAAACAATAGCAAGAAAAAAAAAACACTTGTGTCCTTATCTTGAGGTTCATTTCACTTAACATCATCTTATCTGACCTTTTCTGCTTGTCTCAGACATATACTCACTCACTCTTTTTCTTTAGTGTATCTCTGTGCTCCCAAGGTTCAGGGGTCCTATCATAGGAAGTCCCAGACATGGCACCCAAGCAAAGGAAGTATGACAAGAAAGATTTCAAGGTCTCTGTGCCAGCTCAGCATATGGCAAGCTGTTCCTTTCAGAATCCAGGTAAAACATGTGGTGTTCACTTCTTGGTTCATGAGCACTCCTGATATGCAAAGCTATATGCCTGGAGCCTGCCGGCAATGAAAGGGAATCCTGATTTAGGGGGCGAGGATGAAAAAAAAAAGACAAGACAAAGGATAGGATTGGGAGGTCTGCAGCTCAAGACACAATGAAAATTTCAGTAAAAACAGAGTACAGTAAAAACAAGACAAGGTCAACTGTTTGAAAGTAAAACAAACTCTGCAGACATAGCAAAGGAATCCCGGGCATCTTGTGTTTTTCAAGTAAGCCTGTTCCTTGTACGTGCCTTCAAGGAGCACAGGGGTCAAGATGACCTTTAAGCTTTACTGTCGGCTCCAAACAGCTGTACATGTCCCAGTGCAGGATCTCTCCAATATCCTTACCTGCCTGTGTAATACATGTTCAGTTCTGATCTTGGGCCTGATCATTTTATGTGATTCCTAACCATTCCAAATGCTGTTTCTCTGGCACATGGTATTTGTAGTATTTGGGGAGTAATTTTGATATTACCATCCTGGGTCTGGGCAGAGCAATAGTAATTCTAGGGCTACTTTCTGGATCTGTGCAGACCTCATAACATGTCTCTTAAAAAGGGTAGGATACACAGGGGTCAAGCTCAATTCTGTGTAAAGCTTCCTAGACAAACTTCCTAGGTCCTGGCTTAATTGTGTGTTACCTGCATGTAAATGATTCCATCCATGCATGTGTCTTTTGACAAATATGGATATAAAATAATCCAAAATACTCCATAATGAAGACATTCCTCTAGAGGATATGATCAGAGCAGGAAACATATATTGAAATTGTTGCTTTCTTTTTTCATTGCAGCAAACGATCTAGCAACTCAAAGCAGTGGTGATATTGGTTCATTTTTAACACCAGAAGCTGAAGTGAGGTAATTTGTTTGAAGGAACTTTTGCTTGTTGATAAAATCCTGTGTAGTAGTCAACTTCTCCTCATCTAATCTGTTCTATGGAAACCACTTGTCATGAAACATTCCTATAAATAACCATGGTGTTTCCTTTACACTGAATTAAAATCCTCATTTGATTTCTCCTAAGGATTGAATTTCAGAACATGGTTCAGACATTTCAAGGTACGTTTTAACTACATTGTATTTCAAAAAACTTTTTTAAGCCAAATAATTTTATATTGAAAATATTTACCTGCAGCTTTCAAGCTTGCTTATGAAGCCTAGTTAGCAGACACAAAGTATTAAAAGAGGGTTTTTCAGTTAGCTTTATTTTTCCTTTATATATATATGTATATATGTATATGTATATATGTATATGTATATATGTATATGTATATATAGAAAGGTAGAAAGAAAGAAATATACTTTCTCAGAATTGTACTTGCAAGATGTTGTCTTTAGACTCCTATACCCTCCTATGTCACTATTGAAATTTTTATAAGAGCTTGGTGTGGGCAACCATTATGGGCTGAGTTTTCTATATACCTATTCTAATATTTGATGTGTAGAAGTTCTATCAGTGATGAGTAGTAGATGTGTTTTTCTACCATGACAAACATTAGGAAATAATTGGATAATATACTGTCTCTTCTAGGTTTTCACATAGAAAGTAATAATGACCTATCTGGTTTTTATAACTGATATGCATTTTGTTATTTTTTTACACCTGTCTCATTTGTTTTCCATTTGTGTGGGAAGGGCAATACAAACTGAAATCTCTAAAATAGCTCTGTATTTGATGTTGGTATAATTTGGGTAGGGGAAAGGAAAAAACAAATTGTTTAAATAGGAATACAGCTGGACCCATTGCAACAATGAGATGTACAAGACATTATGTCGGAAAACGAACTTCACAACTTTGGCACGGGGGAGGGAGGGAGAGGGAGATGGGAAGGGATGGGAAGGGGAAACAAAGGAGGAGGCAGCAATGCTTAATAAGTCATGTACTCATTACCTTACTCATGTAATCGTAACCCCTCTCTACAGTATTTTCACAATAAAAAAACAGCTCTTCAATATTTACATTGTATTTTTTACATATGTAAGTAGAGAACCAAAGACAACCGTAGTCAAATGTGATTTTTACAAGAACAGAAGCATACCAAAATTTGAACTTGGAATTATATATGTAAGTTGCAAAAATTGCTTTAAATATTAATTTCTGAACAGAGACTTAGAGGATATTTAGTTGTTTGTCTTATGTATGGTAAACACTTACAAACCGGCTTATGAGTATTTCTTTCTCTCAATTATTTTTGAATTTATCTTCAATTATCTTTTGACTTATAGTGAAATTATTTACAAGACTCACTGACTAATTAAAATAGTCTTTATTTTTAATTAATTTATTATTGTTATCTTAAAATAGTTGTACAATGGGATTCCAATTCAACAAATGAGATTATGAGTACAGTACAACTTGATCAATGTCAGTCCTTCCATCATTCTGCCTGATCTCTCAACCCCATCCATACCTCAAAGTTACATGGTTCCATTTTTATATCATGCAATTATCATGTGCTTTTGGAGCACTTTTTTTTTTTTTGTCTTTTCTTTTTTGGTACTGGGGATCGAACCCAGGACGTTGCGCTTGCTAGGCAAGCACTTTGCCACTGAGCTACATCCAAGCCCTGGAGCACTTTTTTTTGTTGTTGTTGTTGGTCATAGGGCTTGAACTAAGGGCCTGGGCACTGTCCCTCAGCTCTTCAGCTCAAGGCTAGTGCTCTACCACTTGAGTCACAGCGCCACCTTCTGGTTTTCTGAATGCTTTATTGGAGATAAGAGTCTCACAGACTTTTCCTGCCGGGGCTGGCTTTGAACCATGATCCCCACAAGGCGTGAGCCACCAATGCCCGGCTGCACTTTTTTAATTAAATAGTTGGTGTTTTACCTAAAGCAGCTCATCAATAATATGCCTACATGAGTCAACAAGTTGTAGATATATAGTTCTTAAAAATCAGGCTTTGTGCTATGCACCAGTAGCTCATATCTTTAATCTTAGCTACTCATGAGGCTGAAATTTGAGGATAGCCTTTTGATGCCATCCAGAATAAAAGAAAGACCATGAGAATCATATCCCTGAGGAAGCATCAAAAAGTCAGAATTGGAACTGTGGTTCAAATGGTAGATGACAGTCTACTAGCTTGAGAGAACTTGGGAGAGCACACAGCCCTGTGTTCAACTTCCAAATAAGACATTAGCCTTTGGAAAGATTTTCATAGAGAAATTAAAGACTGCCTTTGTGAGCTGTTTTGTAAGTTTTGGAAAATAGAAAAATATATTCTTCCTTTGCTGTATTCTACATTTAATATATGAAAAGTAGCCCATCTCTGGTGGCTCATGCCTGTAATCCTCACTGCTCAGGTGGCTGCAATCTGAGGATCATAATTGGAAGCCAGCCTTATCTTATCTTACATCCAACTAGCCACTCAAAAAACAGAAGTGGAGCTGGAGCTATGGTCAATGTGATAGAGACCTAGTCTATTGGAAAAGAGCTCAGAAACATTGCCCAGACCCTGAATTCAAGCTCCATGACTACAATGTGTATATGTGTATATATATATATATATATGTATATATGTATATATGTATACACATACATATATATACATATCCATATATATATATATACACACACATATTGTAGTCATGGGGCTTGAATATATATATATATATATATATAAATGATTAGCACTTCAAAATGAGTTTTTTCAGCCATAAATACTGAATGAGTGGGAGAAGTAATCTTATATTGAAAAATGATGTCCACTTTTTTTTGTGTCGGTCATGGGGCTTGAACTCAGGGCTTTGGCACTGTCCTTCAGTTTTTCAGCTCAAGGCTAGCATTCTGCCACTTGAGCCACCGCACCCGTTCAGGTTTTCTAGTAGTTTATTGAAGATAAGAGTCTCATGGACTTTCCTGCCCGGACTGGCTTTCAACTGTGATCCTCAGATCTCAGCCTCCTGAGTAGCTAGGTTTATAGGCGTGAGCCGCCACTGCTGTGTGGTTTGCCTATGTGTTCTTGACAATAAAGCTAGGCTGATGTTCTTTACCCTACTGTCTTAACAATAGAAGCTAATTAGAATGTATTTTCAATACAGAGAACATTAGGAAGAAGCTTTCACCAAGAGAAGTTTGAAAGTGAAAGTCAATGCATCTTTCAAAAGCATCCGGAAAAATTGGGGCCATGTGCTTAAAGAGCAACATGAGGTCAGGTAAATTTCTGAGGTTTTTGAGCAATATTCTTTGTAACGTTGCAGCTAATTATAGGCACAAATTACTTTATTACAATGTATGAGCTGGCTTATGCTTTGAATCTCCTGTTGTAAGTTTTGTGTGTACTGGTTCTTGGGCTCAACACATTCCTAATCTAGACCTAGGATAATGCAATTGAGCAGCAACCCCACAATTTTGATTGCTTAGGTTATTTTGTAAGTAAGATAGTACATTTTTTCCACTGCCTGTTTCAGACTATGAAACCCTTATTGTATCTGCTGCATATTTGGATCATGCATCCCCATGACTGCTTCTTTTATGAAATAGCTGTCCCTCATCTATAGGCTCTAGGCCTGTAAATCTGATCCTGCAGTTTCTACCAACACATAGCTGCCATGATAGTAGTGCACAGACTATTCTGGTCATGACTTTTTTTTTTGCAGAAAATAATTCTCTTCATCTTGCATCCTCAAATCAGGCACATTTGCTAGAAGTCCACAAAGTTTTTGTGTCCTTTCAGATTATACATAAATTTGTTTACAACAAAGAGATTTGTTCTAATTTCATGGATGGGCTTGCTGCACTGAAGTTAAATGAGTCATACAATTAGACCTGTAGTATATTGTATTTCCAAAAGAGAAATCATATATTGTGATAATGTATAAATTCACTGAGTGGTTCCATCATTATTTATATGGTACAATATACTCTGTTAAGACAAGTTGGGGAACAAATGATTCACTGCATATGTCTTGAACGATAAAACTATGTAAAAATAAATAAGTCAACATTATATTAATAATAACTAGGAACAAAATATACAAAAATGTAGAGTATAAACACGGAATCCATAAACCCAAAGTGCCTATTGCTGAAATATTTTTGTGATCATTCTCCTTCAGTTTTTTAAAATTAACACATGTGGGCTAATTTTTCTCTTAGCCAGGCAAGCACACACATTACTGAATCAGATTTAGTCATCAGTATTATTTTATATCTCTTCCTACTTTGAGATTGCAAATCATGTGTATCAACTGACTTTGAATTAGGTTTACTTTCTCTTTGTTATTTAATATCACAGTGTTTATTCTTACCTTCTACAGGATGAATCTTTATGGAAAAGATATGCAGGAGATGGTGACTTTGTTTCTACTGTTAAACATGCAGTTGAATAAGTTAAAGGAAGAAGGAGAAAATATAGCTGTTGGTATCCTGCTTAAATTTGCACTTCACTATTCTATTATCCCCTTTTAACAATAGTTCATAGTGACATTCAGGTAGGAAGTTTGAGAACATGACTGTTAATGGAGAAATTCACAAAGAAGATGAGGTGATAGGATACTAGACATCCCCTTCTGTTTGCTTCTGTGTAGTTAATATGATGGCAGAATCACAGCTGTTTAGGAGTAAGACAGAGCTCAGAGCAGGTAGAACTTTAGAGCAGAGCAGGCAGCAGATTGTTTGCAGTGGGAGCCATTGGAATGTGAACTAGTGGAATATAAATCCCAAGCACAGTCTACACTTGATTACGATATAAGGACCATGAATTTAAATTGAGAGCAGTCTAAATGGTTGTGCTGAATAGATGGGGATGAACACTGAATTCTTTAATTCAGGGCATTATGCATGCAGTACAAGTACTTCATAATTTGCAATATACTCACAGCTCTTTAGAGCATGTGATTTATACTGAGGGAGAGGGGACAGGTTATGTAATATTATTAATGATCATGTATTTAAACCTGAGGATGTGAGGATAGAGTGATGAAACTTGAAAAGAGCTCTTAGATCTAGAAATACTACATCTTGAGATACTACTAAGCTGTAGCACTGAGAAGTGTACCCTCACACTATAAGCATTAGGGGGGGGCATGTTGAGGAAAATGAAGGGGTAGTACAAGACAATGCCTACAGACTTTAACAATGGACTCTACTATTTACTGTCATTTAAGCATGGCTAGTGGTAGAATGACATAAATACTTATCATTGTTTCTATATTCTCAGTGAAAGGTGACATGACAAGATTATCTACCTCATCACATTGGTTTTTGCATCAAACGAGTTCCTACATAATATATTAAATCATGCATACAGGATCAGAAAATTTAGCATTTAGTGTGTATATTTATGTGTGTGCGCGTGTGCATGTGTGTGTGTGTGTGTGTGTGTGTTAGAACTCAGAACTGAATGCTAACCCTGAGCTTTTTTGCTCAAGGCTACTGTTCTAACACCTGATCCATAACTACACTTCTGGCTTTATAGTCCTTAATTTCACATAAGAGTTTTATGTACTTACCTTCCCAGCCTACCTTTGCCCTGTGTTTGTCAGATTCTAAACTCCTGTATTGCTGGGATTATAGGCATATGCCACAAGTACCCTGCTTAAGTATGTGGGGTTCTTATATCCACAAAAAGTGAGGTCTGTGTTGTGAATTTTATTAAGGAGGATGCTTTGCAGGATTATTACATAGTTTTCCATGTTGTGAGAGAAGGCGTATTTTGTAAATATTTCATAGAATTTAATACAATATTCATGTTAATTTAAACTTCTCTGTTTGACATGGAATTATAGTTGGTCCACATTAATTTTTCCCTGATTATTACATCTTCTTTTTTCCTTGAAGTCTTTGTATCTAAAAGAAGAAGAGTCTTTTCAACAATTTCTAAGTCTTTATGGGAAGGAAATGGAAGCCTTGATAAATTTACCTGATCAGGAATTATAAGTCTGTTATTATATGGGTAATCTTATCATTTTTAACAAAGATTTCTATAGATATACTATAGAAAGTATTGTTCATTTTCCAAAATTGTGTTTACATTTTTTACTGACATCAGAAATTTTTCAGCAATTTACTCAAGGTAATACTGGTTCTTTTTAAATAGTGATAAATATATTTTCATTTTAGAATGTGTTCCCTGTGGTTGGTATTATTCAAAGCAGAAATTAGCAATTATACATACTTACCAGAGATGTAGCTAACCTGAAGGAAGTAGATACTTTGTAAACAAATTAGACATAGATCTTTATTTCACTATCTATACTATGTGTATTAATAGAGAAAATCAAAATTTAGATACATTGTGTATGTCCTGAATATTTCTTGACTCCTTTGTCACATGGATGACTGTCCCACAAAGTGGTTTGTTTCTATGGACACTTATTATTAGAAACTATGCCAGAGTATAAATTCGATTTGAGGATTAGAAATTTGTGAATTGAGAATTATCTACTGTTATATGTGAATCTTAGAAAATATTTAGAGATCTTAACATGGCAATTGTTTGCAGTTACTTAGCTTTCAACTTAATGTTTCAATGCAAGATACTTTAAAAAAATGCATTTTGTGATCTTTTTTTTTTTGGTAAACACTAAACACTATCATGGAAAACACTCACTTTAAACACTTCTGCATACCAGATGTGTGGATGTCATCCTCCATGAGAACTACTCATTAATTAAAGTGAAGGTTTGACAGAGTTTCTTCTCAATGCTTAATGATGCTAAGATAAAAATTTCACTATTGTTTACAGTTCTGCATTTCATTATCCTCCCCATCCAATTATCAAGAGACTGTGATTCTTAGCACCTCAGTAGTTCTTTCATTGGTTTCATTCTATCACTGGTGTTGTATCAGTTTTAAGGACCAACTTCTACCTTGCTAAGCCATCAAGATTTATCTGGTTTACTCTTCTGTAATTTTTCCATTTATGTTCATTCAGAATTTGGTCCTTCCACGTTCCACTTATCACTTAGAGAGGTGTCAATCACTTTACACCCAAGTTTTTATATTTGCATACACCCAACCATCCTCAGTCCTTTGAAAGCTCTATTTGGTACATGGATCCCTCCTGTACAGGTTGAATGCTTTCTCTAAGGTCATTCCCCTACCTTCCATGCTTTACTAATGCTCTTTCTCAGAACACTTTCAACTTATTTTCTTTACTTACTGAATTTTTTTCTTTGTAACACCAGTAAATTTTCTTCTCCATAACTTTTGTGTTGCATCTATTGATCACCAAAATTTGGAAGAGATCACATATTCATTTTCTCTTTTCTCTATAGTACTTAGTTTTTACAAAGTCTGTAGTGTATTTTGCAAAGTGTATTCTACAAAGTCTATAGTGTATTTCTCTGTTGAGCCTTAGTCATTAGACCAGTGGTTCATGCCTAAGGTCCATACTATGGAGAGATACAGTTCATCAAGGTCACATTTAGAGAAAATAAAGTGAACATTTACACATATCCCATCTCAATGAAGAAACTGGGTATGGATCTTCTTATTTTATAGAGCCATGCGAAAAGCTTAAGTAAGATAATCATGTCCAGGCTTCCCTGGAAAATTCAGGAAGAAAAATAGCTAAAGCAAAAAAACTTGGAAATGTGGCCACTGTTTCAGTGTGCTTTCTTACTAATGGTGAACCCCAGAGATGGAAGTCTAATTCTGCCCCAAATGAGTACACATTACATAGTCAACGACTTGGATGAGCTTCATATGGTTTTGTTGAGGAAGATACTGTACATTGAATTCATGAAAAGAATTGGCCTAATACCTCATAAATTTTGTTTACTCAATTTTCAGTGCTGGGGATTGGATCTAGAGCTACTTCTGTTCTAGAAAAGACCTTTAGCTCTGAGCCAGACCACCAACAAATATCCCATATTTTGAAATTTTATAATTGTATTTCCTAATTATGTCATTTTCTTTTTATTTGTTCTACATAACATTCTTAATCTGTCCTACTCCAAGCAAGCTCTGTGTTTCCTATGATAACAGAATTTCACCCAGAGGAAGATATTGTACATTGAATTCATGAAAAGAGTTGGCCTAATACCTCATAAATTTTGTTTACTCAATTTTCAGTGCTGGGGATTCGATTTAGAGCTACTTCTGTTCTAGAATAGACCTTTAGCTCTGAGCCAGACCACCAACAAATATCCCATATTTTGAAAGTTTATAATTGTAATATCTAATTATGTCATTTTCTTTTTATTTGTTCCACATAACATTCTTAATCTGTCCTACTCCAAGCAAGTTCTGTGTTTCCTATGATAACAGAATTTCACCCAGTCACAACACTATTTTTCTTCTTTTTGTGCCATTTTGGGGTTTGAACTCAGGGCCGGGACACTGTCTCTAAGCTTTTGTTCTCAAGACCTATGCTCTAATATGTGTGACACAGTTCTGATTCCAGATTTTTGGTAGACAGAGATAAATATTTCATGGACTTTCATGCTCAGACACCAATATCCTCAGATCTCAGCTCCTCAGTACTTAGGTGTATAGGTATGAGCCACATGCATCTGCAATTTCCATGTTGCCTTAAGGAATAATTTGATCTTCATTTAGCATACAGGGTATTTAGGTTAAGAATTAATGAATTGCATCACTAAACTTTAATGCATATACCTTTTGAAATGTAGATTGTTAATATTTAAAAATGAAATGAAAACTGATAAACATTCTAGCACTTGCAAGAGCTAGAAGATTACCATGACAATGAATTTGTGCCCAATAAATATTTATAAAGAGAAAAAAAATATTTGTTCCAGGCAAACATGGTAATGGACACTTTAAGTTACTTATGCTTAAAGTGAAACCTAAAGATTAAGTAATTCCATTCTTTATTGAATGAAAAATATTTTTAAGAATTAAACACATTTATCACCTATTCCCTTGTAATGGTGACTGGTGGTAGGGATGCTGTTATTGTTATAAACTTGATAAATATTATGGTATGTTTAGCACCATGGAGAGATGTGTTAGGAATGAGCACTGGTGCTTATCATGCCATCATGGCCACCAGCAGTTACCACTCCCTGAATGCTAGTTGTCATTTTTGTCTGGCAATATTAGGTTGCAGCTTAGTCCAGCACAGAAAAGGACCTATCAAATTTAGAGCAAGTCAAGCCATTCAGTTCCACATGCCATTGCTCAAAGAACAGGGAAGTCAGTATTATTTTCTATGTACCCACAGAATGAAAGGTCCACCAAAATTCCTCCTGGGGAGGAATGGCATAAGTTGCAAGACCTATCTAACTTGCCAGGTAGAAAAAGAAACTAGAAATACATTCGTGAGAACCATATATTGGGATCAATCTACATTATTGTTGTATGATTACAACTGTGGTTTCTGCCCAGTATATAACTCAACATCCTGAGAAGCATGCTTGTAGATATACAAGATTGAAGAAGACATTTGTTCTCTTTGTACCATGGGGGAGGGACATACAAAGCAACAAAAAAAATCACCTTAGAAATATGTTAGAAACATATCCTTTTTCTCCTCAATCATTTTCCTGTGTGTGAGAACTCAAGAAAGTCTTTATTTTTCCAGGAAAGTCCTCTGTCTTACTGACTAAAGAAATGTAGGAAAACATAGGAAAGGAGCATGTGCATCTCTGGAGGACAATGCCAACACATAAAATACCATAGAGTCTGAAGATGAACATCTGAACATGAGCCCTGCCTCCTCATTTTCATCCTAAAACTAATTTTCCTGGGTTTCTTCTCATCTTGGAGTATGACTGTACCTATTTCATGACACAAAAAAGTAAACTGCTCATTTTTCTTGACATAATAAACTTTCATTTTCTCATTAAGCATATTTCATCTTTTATGTAGTGTCACCTAATTCAGTGAACCAGATTTCTAGTGTCAAACTAGACAACCTCTGTGGGAGTGACAGTCCCCATCCCACAACCATGTAGAGTAAGAAAAGTGTCTTTTGTATGTAGCCACTCTTAGACTGAATTCTGGAACATCCCAGAAGAGATACCGGCATGCAAGGGAGCACTATCCCAGAAGTTGATGGGCCAGATATACCCCCAAGGAACTACCAGTTTCTCCCCACTTATCACCAACATTGTAGTGTAGACTCAGGCTTTTTTTTTTTCTGGTGAATAAATTCTGAAGAAACAGAAAGGGTTTAAAAGAAACTGTGTTACCTTGCCCACCCTTGGCTGAGTACTCTGGCATGCACATTTTGAACACAAGGTTCTAACTATTGTAGGAAATCCCCTTATATACCTCCTGGCCCCATGGAAGGCATCTTTGTGACACCATTTGAAGTTGTCAGAGGTTAAATAAGACAAAACTAGAGTACCCTTCTCCAACTGCTCTGTTTTCATTGGTGTGAATTTCTCATTTGTTGGCCTTGGTTTTACAGAATTCTGTTTAGATGGGTTTCATTTTGATTGTTTAATGTTTACTATGTGTGGCACTGTGTCTATCCCATGTTAAATTGTTCAGGAATAATTTGGTCATTATTAAAAACTCACAATACAACAAAAATAATATATTCTACGACAACACATTGCCTTAATGCAACTTTGAGATATTAGGTATCCTCTATCATGATGAAATGGAGAAGGTGAGACCATGAAGTCTCAAGTCCTCTTTAGTAACAGTAGAAGACCAAGATCTGCATGATACTGTTGTTGGGAAAGTAAATTTTAGTCTTCATACCATGGTGCACATTCTGATAGTGTCAGCATTAAACCTCTATCTTGACTAGCTTGATGTTTTCACTACCCAATGTGTACATGAAAAATGTTCTTTTTGGTCTTCTGAAAATTAGGAAAAAAAATCTAGCCTGGAGCTTCTCCTGACCAGAGGGAGAAAAACAAGCATTAGTAACACAACTACATGGGCTCTGGACACCACCTTAGTGCACTCAGCAACTGGTGACTTCTCATGAAATCCCCTTTAAATAAAACAGGAGTCCGATTGGCAACTATGATTCACCCAAGTGCTGCTCCCTCACAATGCTCAAGAACATGGACCAAGAGGGTGACCTAGTACGGGTTGCAGCTCCTGTACTTGTATGACTGAAATAAATGCCTTAAGAAGAAGACTGTGTTGAGCTATAGGCAGGAAGCATTGTGGCCTAGCAATATTGCCAGGTCAGCATCAGTTTCCTAAATTGCATGTGATTCTACCTAATTTTCTTTCTGGATATTTGGAATAAGATTACAAAGGCAGAAATGATAGTTGGTAGGAGAAATGGGGCTTGGACAGTGAAAGCTTTGATAGGGCTGGAAACTCTTAATAACTCCAGATTTGCACTTCTACTTAGTGCAGTGTCATGTCCTTCCTCCAAGAGGTGTGGTAGTACTCACATGTAATCCTAGCTACCCAGGTGACAAAAAGATTAATAGTTCTAGGTCATCCCAGTCAATGGCAGCACATGAGCTTTTTCTATGTATATGGATTTAGATTGTGTCTCAAAAGTTATCATGCCTGTCTAGCCTATGTAAGGCCCAGTGTTCCCATAGCCAGTACATCAAGAAGAAATAGGAATGTATACCTGTAGAGTGACATTTTAAAATTCTGAATTCTACCCACAACATTTTGGCCTAGTATTCTAATTTAATTCTGTTGTAAGACTGTAATATGAAGCATCTGATTCTTGTCCAAGAAACAGGGTGGAGTGGCCTCCATCATGGTCTCTGTGTCACACCTTATGATTTTGGAATCTAAGTGGTTTCTCAGCTGTGTATCCACATGCACATATTTAAACTCCTTGCTTGAATTCCTTCATTTTTAAAATTATATGATATAATTACCAGTCTCTAAAAATGCTGTGAGGTATGATTTATTAAAATTATAGAATGTAAGATGTTATGGACACTCAGAAAAGATTTTAATTCCTGGGCAGCCAAGGCAGAATCATCAAACAAGAAATAGGAAAGGGCTCATCTTGGCAAAAGTACTTTCTACTTCAAACTTCTGAGTCCCCATTCATAACTCTAGGACTCTCACTGCAAAACTGTAGCTCTGCATTATTTATCTGCATCATCATCACCCAGCACTGCTGTTACAGAGGACTAAGACCATTTGAGCAAGCAGCATGGGTAGGCACAGTTCAGCTCGTCCAAGAATCACTTTGAATTGATGTAGTTGGTGGCTCAGAATGGCAAACATCTCAGTTCTTGTGACTGGACTTTGCAATGTATTAAAAAAAGTTGTTATAATCACGACACTGAGAAATAATCAAAGAAAAACACATGGCAAGCACATAAGTCAGACATTCAAAGGGCAGTTATTATTGAAATAACAGAGGCATAGACTTGCTATTGGACTTATCTCCATTTATGAATGCCAAAAGCAAGGAGCAGGGAGAGCAGTGAGAAGATTCCACTTGGAAAGGAAAAACAGAGCAGCTTACCACTCTTGGCAAGCTCTGGGTGGATAGGCAGTAGGCTGCTTGTGAATAAATATATGTCCTTCAACATGTCCCTCTTCTTTTCTGCTCTTTCACCATGTACTCATGTCACAACAGGCTTTCTAGACTATGTATGCAGATTGAGATAAGATGGTTTGAATTGTCTGCTGTGTCTTCCTAGAAAATGGCAGATCCTACTTATGAAATCAGTTCCCTTGAGCTTTCTGAAATCACAGAGTAACAAGAAATCATATTTTTGCGAGTGTGAGGTATATCAACTGCATGTTGGGCTCTTTTGGAAACTTAAAACCACAGGGAATTGACATTGATGTGTTCCATGGGGCACTGGAGGCACCTCAGGCTGGAGGGGCAGTTACCAAAGTATTTTAGTGCTGTGCTGCCAGAGGTGGATCTCACAAAGGTTTGAGAGGTCCCTGTTTTGGGCCTGCAATGTCTTACCCCTAGTCTGGCCTAAGCTAAGTCTTGTTCAGGCCCCTCCCCACATCCTCTCTTTAGTGAGAAAATCTGTGCATTGAAGGCTATGGCCATTCTTCCCACTCTGCCAGTTCTGAGGTTCAATTAAAAAACATCCTTGGTGAATCGCAGGACAGAAATCTCCCTGCTCATCCTGGACTACCTTCTTGACTTCCAACAGAGATGGAAGTTTCTTCAGATTGTAGAGTCAATGTCTGCTAATATTTTCAGGCTCTACCTCCATGACTATCATGGTACAGTTTACTGTATACTCTTATTTTCCTTATACTGATCACTTTTAGAATCAAAATTTTCCAGCTAGAGGGAGGATCATGGCTATGTTCATAAGCTCAGGGTGATTTGTTTCACTTCTGCAAAATTTTCTATGTCATCAGATTTTTCAGTTTTGATCCTGCCAATGGGGCAGAAGTTGTGAAACACGTTTGCTTTTTTAATTGTATAAAATATTCCCCTCAGAGGATAGAGGGACCAGAAACTTGGAGGACTACTCAGCAGTTTAGCCTGCATAGGTATTTAGTGGAAATATGGTAACTGCAGCCGATGAGTCTAGTGGTCAGACTAGATCAAATAACTTGGAGAGGGCAGAATGTTAGGTCGACCATGACAATATGGATGTTAATATATAAATCCACTAATAGCTAAACACTAGTGATCTGTGAATGGCTGAGGCAGGTATGTTTTAATGTGAAAGCGATTCTTAGGAGATGCCTTAGGAGCCAAATCAGGAACAAGATATAGCTTGTCCTCTCTTTTGAAGTGGGGGAATGGAAGGATCCACATGAAGTTTGAGAGTCTGTGTAGATATGCTTCATGAATAAGATAAAGTTTTGATGGTCTGTCTCACGGTTGGTGTTCAAGGTCAGCTATTATCTGGTTAAGGAGCTATAAAAAACGCACATGTGAATGGGGTGCCGGTGGCTCACGCCTGTAATCCTAGCTACTCAGGAGGCTGAGATCTGAGGATGGCAGTTCAAAGCCAGCCAGGGCAGGAAAGTCCGTGAGACTCCTATCTCCAATAAACCACCAGAAAACCGAAGTGGTGCTGTTGGTCAAGTGGTAGAGCATTAACCTTGAGCTGAAGAGCAAAGGGACAGCACCTAGGCCCAGAATTCAAGCCCCACGACAGACCAAAAAACAAACAAAAACGCATGTGTGGCTTTTATACACTGATCTATGATGAGCATGCAGCTGGTGCCAGCCAATCAACTACAGGACGGTTGGGTCATGTGAAGTGCAGCCGCCATTTTGTACTCCTTTGAAGTGGCTCCAACACCACCGCTTCCATGGACGAAGTTGGTGAGTTAAGTGCCATGGCGTACCGGAGCTGGGCGGAATTTGGACAAGGGCAGTTAGGAGTCTGCATTACAGGAGATACAGGCTCCAGAAAGTGGGAATAGCTTGTCTCCAGCAAATGGGGGGCAAAAAGCAGGGTTTCCGGAATGGCAGCCCTTGTTTGTGAGAAGGTGACTGGAGAGCTCTGACCTGGGCCTTGGTCAGGCCAAGGTTCTTGAGGTGAAACCAGGTCCCCCAGGTTCTGGAAGTTTCTGAGTGGGTTTGAGGGTAGAATGGTGAATGGGAATGGGGACCCTGTTTCTGCAAAGCTAGAGTTCAGGCATATGGATGTGTTCATTTGCACTGGGCTTGGTGGAGAGCTGCACAGCTGGTATGGGGGTGGAAATTTCTTGCATCTTGGCACTACTTTTTCTGTGACCCAGCAGCACTGGTTTGCACAGTGATAGATGCAGGACCTGGATTTGCCCTCCTGTGAGCGTAAACAGGGATGAGACCGCATAGCACAGTGAGGTTGAGCTATGTTGGGCAGGCCACACCTACAGGAGATTGCCCTCAGAAAAACGACACTAGATATAACCAAAAGTGCCACTCACATACTGTTTCTTCATCATTTATACCATCTAGTGGAACTTTGGCACAAAAGATGGCCTGTAAATTTATCTTATTTCCTGCTCCTTGTTTCTTTAATGTATCTTTGTTGTTCCAAGTTTCAGAATTCTATTGTTTCTTACACAGGAAGTATGAGCCATGGCACCCAAGGCAGGAAAGCATCACCGTGAACATTCCAAAGCTTCTAAGCCAGCTCAGCAAATGTCAAGCTGTTCCGCTCAGAATCCAGGTAAATCATGAGAGGTCTAGGTTTGGGAATTATGAGTCCTCCTATTGTGCAAGGCCAAACTTCTCTCAGAGTATGATCTGTCTAATATTGTGACATGTAGAACACATATAAAACTCTGGTCTAGGTCTTAAATCATTACATGGGATTCCGCGCTTTTTCAGATGGTGGATTGTTTCTCTGTCACTGGATTGTTTATAGTATTTAGGGAGTAGATTTTGATGTTACCATTATGGGGGTGAGCAGAGAAATAGGAATTCTAGGACAGCTTTCTAAATCTGTGCAGTCATCACTTAAAACATGTCTCATATGTAAGGTAGGACATGTGTCATGTTGACTTCTCCTCTGTTAAGATGGTCAGACAAGTATCTCTGAAAACTGTTCCCTGGCCCTGACCAAATTCTGTCTGATATGAAAGTATATGATTCCATCCATCCATGTCTGTTTTGACAACTTCTGGTAGAAAATATTTAAAAAATACTCCCAAATGAAGACATTCCCTCAGGAGAACTGATTACAGCAGGGCACTTACATTAGAGTCATTTATGCTTCTTTTGCTTTGCATTGCAGCAAACAATTCACCAAGTCAAAGCAGTGCAGACATTGGTTCATTCTTAACATCAGAAGACGAAATGAGGTAATTTGTTGGAAATTACTTTTCCTTGCTCATAGAGTACTACAGAGAAGTCAACTTCTTTTTGCCTAGTGTGCATTCTGTATACCATACATATCAAATAAGCATTGTGTTTCCTTTACATTTAATTAAAAACTTCATGTGATTTCTCCCCAGGACTGAATTGCATAACATGTTTCAGAAGTTTCAAGGTATGTTTTATGACACGGTATTTCAAAAACTTGTTCTTTGCTAAGAATTTTCTACTGAAAATGTTTACTTGTGGCCTCCATAAATGTACCTAAAGCCAATTTTGCATACACAAGATGTTACAAAAAGGGTTTCTATCTTAGCTTTGTATTATAATTTTCACTTGTTCTATACAGTTTTAAGTTCTGAGGAAGGTTCCTGCTTGCTGTTGTACCCAAGGCTAGCTTTAGGCTCCTAAAACTTTGTATTTCAGCTTGGGGTTTTTCATAAGAGCTGGAAATCTTGGTGTGGGTAACAACTCAGGGCTGAGTCATTCTAACTATGCATTCTGTGGTTTGATGTGAAGAACTTGGTTCTTTCAATAGTGAGGTAAGGGAGACACTATTATATTCTATGCTGTGAAATATTAGGAAAAAATTAGGATATTGATTAGTCCTTATTTGGCCACATAAGAAGCAATAATTATACATAGAGTTTTCTTATCAGGGGTACATAAATTTTCAGCAGTCATTTTACTTCTCTTGTCTCATTTATTTTCCCTTTGTAAGAGAAGGGCAATGGAAGCTGAATACTTTTAAGCAGGTCCTTGATGTTTATATTGCATTTAAAGTATATATAATAGATAACCAAAATCAACATTAGTTGAACAGTGATTCTTGAAGGATCAGAATCAAACCAAAATTTGAAATTGAAATTACTGACACACATTTCAATGTGTTAAATGTCATTCTAACAAAGATTTAGAGGTTAGCTTTTTTGTCTGATGTGTAGTAAGCACTTACAAATGTCTTTTGAGCTATGACACTATTGGCTCATACCTATAATCCAATCTAATCAAGATACTGTGATGTGAAAATCACAATTTGAAGTCAGCCTAGGCAGAAAAATACTTGAGACTCTGCTATCTAATAATACTAAGAGATTTTTAATAAGATTATTCTGTTTCATTTGTTGGACTTGTTTTATCCTTACAATGGCAAAATAATTTGTGACATAAGAATAGAAAATTTCAGAAATGCATGTTTTTGCCACTAATGTATGCTTTCACATAAATTTATGCGAGTTGCTCTGGAAAAAATTTCAAAAGAAGCTAGAAATGGAGCTATGCCTGAAGTGTTAGAGTGCTAGCCATTTGCAAAAGAAGGTCAAGGACAGTTTACAGGCCATGAGTTGCAGCTAGAGAACTGGCACAAAATTTAAAAAGTCTGCAAAGAAATGTATTGTGAATGAACTTATTTGTTTCCTTAAATTATTTATTTTATTTGATGTCACATGTCTTTTGACTTAAAGTGAAATTTTTCACAAAATTCAAACAGTAATTTATTGTAAATGTGTTATCTTCAATTTATCTTCAATTTAATAGATCAAGTTATGACCACAGTGGATCTTGATCAATTTCACCCCCTATCATTTTGTCCAATCTCTCCAGACTCCATTCATACCTTAAATTGATGTATTTCAATTTTTACCTCATGCAATTATCTGTTTGCCATTGGGGAACTTTGTAAATTGAATACTTTGGGGTTTTACCTAAAGCAGTCCATCAATATTCTGTCTATATTTGCCAAAAGTTGGACCATGTTTTGTATATTTTTTTAAAATTAGGCTTGTGCAGTACACTGCTATCACCTGCCTCTAATTCTAGGCACTCAGGAGGCTCAGATCTGATGATAATATTTTGATGCTTCCAGGATAGGAAAGGCCAGGGGAAACATATCTAAATATGCATCCAACAGTCAGAATTAGAGGTGTTGTTCAAGTTGTACAGCTATAGTCTTGATAGAAAAGCTAGGAGACAGTACCTAAGCCCTGAGTTCAAGCTCTAAATAAAATCTTAGCTTTGTAAAGTTTTTCTTATAAAAATTAGAATGCCTTTTTAACTCACTTTGTAAGTTTTGGTAAATACAAATGTATTCTTTTTTAGCTCTATTCTACATCTAAAATATTAAAAAGTAAATTATTAACACTTCAAAATAAGGTTTTCAGCCATTATAGACTTTTGCTGAAAGTGAGAAGGAAATAATCTCATTTTGGAAAATGATGCCTATGTTTTCTTGACAATAGAGCTGGGCTGATGTTCCTTATGCCTACTGTCTTGACAGTAGATGCTAATAAGAATATACTTTCAATGCAGAGGACATTAGGAAGAAGCTTTTCACCAAGAGAACTTTGAAAGTGAAAATCAGTGCATCTTTCAAAAATATCCAGAAAAAATGGGACCAAGTGCTAAAACAGCAGCATAAGCGTAGGTGAGTTTGTGAGGGTTTTGAGCCATATCCTTTGTAACATTGCAACTAATTATGGGTGCACTCTACTATATTACAATATATAAACTGGATTATTCTATGAATTTTCTTTTATAAATTTTGTGTGTAATGGGATTTGGATTCATGACATTGTTTAGCAATGCCTAAGCTAATATATTGAGCAGCCACCTACAACTTTGATTACTTTGTAGGTAATTGTTTATATTTTTCCACTAACTTCCAGAGATTATGGATCCTTGATTGTATCTGTTCCATATTTGTATTACTGGCATGCTTCACCATGATCTCCCTCTCTATGAAGTAGTCTGTCCTTAATATTTAGATCCCCAGGGCCTTTAAATGTGATCCTTCATTCACTGCCCCCACATAGCTGCAGTGGCAATATTGAACAGACTATCTTCATCCTGACTTGATTTTTGTACAAAAATAATTCTTTTGCTTCTGTATCCTCAAATCAGACACATTTGCTAGAAGTCTACAAAGTTTGTGTCCTAACAGTTTAGACTTAAATTTACTTACCACAAGGAAATTTGTTGTCATTTTATGCACTGAAGATAAATGGTTCAATCCTTTAGACTTATGCCATATTTTATTTCCATGATTTAAAAAAGAGAAACCACATATTTTTTATAATGTATAAATTTAATGAGTGGAGTTTATCAACATTTATATTGTACAAATTCCTCAGTAAGACAAATTGAGGAACAAAGAATCTATCTATACAGAAATTTTACAATAAAATATGTAAAAATAAACAGTATCTATGAAAACATAAAATTATAGGATATGCACATTAAATCCATAAGCCATATAATAGTAATAATGATAATAATAATAAAGTACTTATTGTTAAAATATATTTGTGACGTTTATTTTTGAGTTTTCTAGAACTAACATGTGAGAAAAATTTTCTCTCAGCTAGGTAAGAAAACACATTACTTGAGTCAGGGTCTCAACAGTTTTATTTTCTTATTTCCCTTTATTGGGATTGTAAATCTTGCATGTCAGCTGACATTTCACTGTGTTATGGAACTTCACAATGTTTATTTTTATCTTCTATAGGCTGAATCTTTATGGACAAGATATTCAGGAGTTTTCTGCTTTATTTCAAAGTTCAAAACGGCAGATGATTAAGTTGAAGAAACAAGGAGAAAATCTGGCCGTTGGTATCCTGATTAGTTCTAATTCACCACTCTGTTAGCCCCTTTTAACAATAGCTCAGGACTGGGAAGGTAGCTCAGTGGTAGAGAGCTTGCCTCACATGCATGAGGCTCTGGGTTTGATTCCTCAGCACCACATAAGCAGAAAAAGCCCGAAGTGATGCCGTGGCTCAAGTGGTAGAGTGCTAACCTGAGCTGAAGAGCTCAGGGACAGCACCCAGGCCCAGAGTTCAGGCCCCACGACTGACATAAATAAATAAATAAATAAAACCAGTAGTTCACACTGATATTCAGGTGAGAAGTCTGAGAACATGAGTCTAGTTGGAGAAATGCAGGAGGGAGATGAGGCAATGGGATACTGGGCATACCTTTCTGGTTGCTGGTAGTTACTATGATGGCAATGTCCCACTTAGTAGTAAGACAGTGCTCAGAAAAAGTGCTTCCTTTAGAGGAGAAGAATAGGCAGCATATTGCTTGCTGCAGCAGCCATTGGAATATGACCCAGTGGTGTATAAATACCAAGCAGTCTAAACTGTTATTATGTTATAGAGACCATGTATTCAAATTGAGAGCAGTCTTAATGGTTGTGGCTGAAGAGATGAAAATTTAGACTTGTGAGGCTTTAGGTCAAATGTCTATTTGTCTTGCACTCTGGGAGTGAACATTGAATTCTTTGAAAGCAGGGATCTTGTTTGCTGTGCACGTGTTTTGTAACTTGAAATACCTTACAACTCTTTAGAGCATGTGGTTTAGATAGAGGGAATGGGTACTATATGTATAAAGTGATTAATGATCATATATTCGATGCTGGTATTTAAAACTGAGTTTGTGAGGATGGTAGGCATTGAGAAGAGCCCCATCTTGTAATACTATATCCTGAGACACTACTGAGTTATAGCCCTGAAAACTGTAGCCAAGTTTAATAGCATTAGAGGTGCATGTTGTGGGAAATGGCGGAAAAGCATAGCACATCGGCCACAGTCCTTGACGTTTCTGTATTAACTGTCATTTTAAAGTGGCTAGTGGTAGAATGACAGAAATATTTGGTCGTGTCTATGCCTCCCATTTCTCAATTAAAGGTGTCACTATTACCTACATCATCACATTGATTTTTGCATCAAATGGATTCTTGTGTAACAAATACATGTGTGAATATTTAGAGTGCTGTCTAGTTTTGGAATTATTTGTCTTTTTACTATCAAATGGGTTTACTTGTAGGTTTTTGGCACATTTTAATGATCACAAATGAGGGAAAACATGCAGGCTATGTGTCTTTGTGAAAGTACTTTGCAACTTGCTATACACTTACAACTCATTAGGGTATGTGGTTTAGACAGAAGGAAAGGGTACAGTATATATAATACAACTAATGCTCATGTATTTGATACTGGTATTTAAAACTGAGGATGTGAGCATAGAATGATAAGCTTTGAAAAGAACTCTGTCTAGGAATACTATAGCCTGAGACACTACTGAACAGTGTAGCCCTGAGAAATGTAGAATAGGACTAAAAGCATTAGTGGTGCATGGTGAGGGAAATGGAAGAAAAGTATAGCACAGGGGCCAGACTTCTTGACAATTGACCCCATTATTCACTGTTATTCCAAAGTGGCTATGATAGAATGACAGAATATATGATCATCATTGTGCCTCCATTTCTCAATGAAAGGTGTCAAGATTACATATTATATTGGTTTTTGTGTCAGTTGAGTTCCTGTATAACAAATACATGCAAATGGCTTCTATATGTTGTATCACATATTTATTTTAGGCTTTACTAATAGTATTTTAGCTGACAATGTGAAGATATTTGGAATGAAAATTTTAAGTCTATGTAAGAGACTGAGTGAGTAGTGATCAAGTGACCAGGACATTTCAGATTCATTTAGGGATGGTCAGAAAATCCAGTATCCATTGTGTGTGTGGGGGGGGGAGGGAGTTCTGGGGCTTTGAACTCAGGAGTTGGGCAATATTTTTTAGATTTTTTACTCGATTATTATTTTTCCATTGAGTCACATCAACACTTCTGGCCTTATTGGAGAAAAGAATCTCATAGACTTCTCTACCCAGGCTGTTTTGAAATGGGATCATCAGAAGCCATTGCTTGAGTAGCTAGGATTATAGGCATAAGCCACCAGCACATGGCTTCAATGTGTGAATTTTAATATCTTCATTAAATGTGACTTGTGTTGTATATTTTGTTAAGGAAGATGCTTTACAGATAAAGGAATCAGAGACAGGATAATTACATGGTTTTCATCATATGGGTGAAGCAAATTATGTAAATTTGTTGCAGAATTATATAATAGGAAAATATTCATGTTAGTTTAAGCTACCATGTTTGAATTTGATATGGAATTGCATTTAGTCAGCCTTAAATTTTTCCTACATTTTATCTTTCTTTTTTTCTTGCAGACTCTGTATCAAAAGCAAGAAGAGACTTTCCAACAATCTCTAAGTATTCATAGCCAGAAAATAGAAGACTGGAAAAAGTTTTGTGACCAGCACTTAAAGGTCTGTGATTATATATAGTAGCACAATATTTACTTACAAAACATTCAGAAAATATTGTTGGATTTTTAAAATTATTATTACAAATTGTACTTGCATATCTAAAATTATTCAGCATTTTGCTCATAGCAGTACAGTTTCTATTTAAAATGTTGATACATTTCCCTTTTTAGACTGCATGGACCAGTGTTATTTAAAATAGTAAAGATAACTAGTCATATTTCCCTATGATATAGATTTCCTGAAGGAAATCAAAACTTTATACACAGATTAGGCAGAGTGCTTTGTTTCAGAATCCATATTGTATATGTTAATTACTAGAGGAAAGCAGAAATTGGGCACATTGTGTACTCCCTGATTATTGCATGACACATTTGTTTGTCTCAAGTCTGAGGCACCCAGAAAATTATTCCTATGGACATTTTCATATTTGTAAAATGTAATGAAAACTGGTGTTTTCTGTTAGCAAATACTAGAACTTTCAACAGTTAGAGAAGCATTCAATAAATTTGTTTCTAGTAACAATGTATATAGAAAAATAATGAATCCTTCCAATCAAAAATTCTAATGGCACTGTAAATGATTTGTCCTTAAAACTGAAACAATTATTGATCAAGGCATTCTATAGGTTATCTTTAAAAGTATCTATGATATGTACAAGTTAATGCACATTTATCACCTCTGTTTGGATAATGGCGACTAGAGGTAAGAAAGCTATTATTGTGTTTTTGTTTTTGTTTTTGTCGTGGTGCTTGAACTCTGGGCCTGGGCACTTGGCTCTTCATCACAAGGCCAGCACTCCACCACTTGAGCCACAGTGCCACTTCCAGTTTTCTGGTGGGTAATTGAAGATAAGAGTCTCACAGACTTTCCTGCTCGGTCTATCTTTGAACCATGATCCTCAGATTTCAGCCTCCAGAATAGCTAGGATTACAGACGTGAACCATGGTTGCCCAGCACTCTTACTGTTTTAAAACCTCATAAACATTGTGGTGTATTCAGCTGAAATGAACCCCGGTGTTAATCTTCCCATCAAGGCCACCAACAGCTATCACTCCCTGAATGTTGAGTGGTAGTTGTTTGCCATTTTTGTCTCGCAATACTAGGTTGCAGATAAATCCAGCCCAACCAGGGACTTAGAGAATCTAGAGCAAGTCAAGCCAATCAATTATTCATACAATTGCACAAAGAACAGACAAGTCAGTTTTGGTTTGGACCTGTGCACCCACTGATGGGAAGGTCCATCCAGGTCCTCCTGGAGAGAAATGGCAAATGAAAATAGCAAGATCTATATAACTTGCCATGTAGAATCAGTAGTGAGGAATAAATTGGTGACAAAATATATATTGGAAACAAACAGTTAAGTATGTTCACAATGTAGTTTCAGACCTGTAAATAACTCAATGTCCTGAGCAACATGCTTTAAGTTAAGCAAGTTTGAGGAAGATATTTATTGTTTTTGTTTTCAATGTCATTTTTCTCTTCAACCATCTTCCTATTTGAGGGTACTGAAGAAGGTTTTTATGTTTCTAGGCAAGAGTATCTCATCCCTATGACAACGGGAGTGAAAGAACGCTCAGGACAATAAGAGACAAAACTCTGGATGCCAATGCCAGCACATCAAATACTAAAGAATCTGAACACCAAAATCTGAACAGAAGTCCTGCCTTCTCATGTTCATCCAGAGACTCATTAGCCTGGGCCCTTCTGTAAAACCTTCACTCCACTAGGAGCATGACTATAATATTTTCATGAAGAATCTGTATACATTGCTCCTTTTCCCTAACAAAATAAAATTTCATTTTCTCTTAAACTATACTTCATCTTTTATGTAGCGTTTTTGACATTGAGGGAATCAGATATTTACAGTAAAATCTGAGAACTGCTATAGGAATCCAGATCCTCATCCTACATCTTCATAGAATAGGGAAAGTGTCTATTCTAGTTAGCCACCTTTGAATTGAATTCTGGAACAGCCACATGAGAGATGATGGCATACAAGAAGAGGGTTATACTAGGTCACTATCCCAGCAGTTGATGGGCCAGATATAGCTACAGGTTATCACCTATTTCTCTTCCCTTGCAACCAACAGTGCCCTGCAGATACAAGGCAACTTTTGGTGAATAGACTCTGGGAAAAAGTAAGGGTTTAAAAGAAACAGTGTTACCTTGGCTGACCTTGGCTGAGTACTATTTCACCTTGGCCAAACTTGGCTGAGTACTCTGGCCTGCACCTTATGAATCCAGTGTTCCACATATTATATGGGATTCACATGTTTATCTCCTGGCTCAATAGGAGACATCTTTTGTGGCCCCAGTGGAAGTGTAAGTGAGAAGTTTAGACTAATAAAACTAGGGCATTCATCTCCATATATTGCTTTTTCACTTTCTAATTTTTTGGTCTTGGTATTATAGAATTGTGTTTTGATAGGGCTTATTTTGATTGTTTAAAGATTTTCATAGGTGGGACAGTGACTATTCCATCTGAAATGTTACAGCTATAATCTTGTGAGTACTGTAATCATTATCTCAAACTAATAACTCAGAAAAATGATTAGGTTTTACTACAACACAGTTTTGCTCATACATAGTTTGAAAAATTAGGGGAGACTGCCTTTGAATGAAAATTTGAGTTAGCATGTGTAGTCAATCATGCTGAAGTGGAGATGTTGAGACCTGGAAGTCTCAGGTTACATGTGGTGAGAGAAGAAGAGGAAGACCTGCGTGACAGTGTTGGGAAATGTAATTCCAGTCTCCATAACACAGTACACATTCTGATAGTGTGAGCATTAATGTTCTATCTACCCACACTTGCTCAATGTATTGGCTACCTAAAAGCTACAAGAAAAACTTTCCTTCTGTTGTTCCAACTTCTAGGAAAGCACCGGGTCTGGGGCTGCTTTCAGCCAGTGGTCAAAATCCAAGCATTAGCAATACAGCCACCCAGAGTCTGAACACCACCCGAGCTTACTCACAAACTCCTGCCTTCTTCTCATGATGGCCCATATATTATTAGAGTCCAGAACCCTCCTGGTACTTATGATTAAAATTTGTGCTGTTCCCTCACAATTTTCAGGAAGATGATTCATGAGAATGACTCAATAGGGCCTGCAGCTCTTGCACTTCTGTGGCTGAAACAAACCACAAATGAGCAAGCTTGAGGGAAATATAAGTAGGAAGAATTGTGATAAGGCAGTACCATCCAGGTCATCCTCAGTATCCTCAAATGCAAATGGATCACTTTGTTTTTCAGGCTCCTTGGAATAAAAGGACAGAAGAGATACAAAGTAGAGGAAATTGGGATGTGACAAGTGGGAGCTTTGACAGTTCACATGACTTCTACAGCTTCAAATTGTTCCCATACTTAGGTCTTCCTCTGAGAATACTGCTAGTATTCACATGTAATCCAAGGTATACAGGATACAAAGGCAAAAATATTAAGAGTTCTAGGTCAGCCCAAGCAAAGGCAAGACAAGAACCTTTTCTAAAGGTATCTACAAACCAATGGATTGGGATTGTGCCTCAAAAGGTGTCATGACAAACATATATATGGCCCAGCATTCCCATAACCAGTACATCAAGAAAACAAATGGGGAGGAGAGGAAATGGGGGAGAAAGGGAAAAAGAAAACAAATAAGAATTTTATGTGTATTCTCAGGTCCCTGTTCAGTGACCTTTTCAAATTCTGAATTCTGTGCACAACATAGATACCATGGATTGTCACTGTGTTACATGACTCTAATATAAAGCACCTGATTGTTGTCCATAACAAAGGGTGGAGTGGCCTTCATCATGGGCTCTTTGTAATATTTTAAGTGATTGGAATCGGATGTAAATGATTTCCAAGCTGTGTGTCCACATGCAGATATTTAATCGCTGTGCTTAAGTTCCCTCATTTCCTAAATTGTATGACACACCTAGCAGCCTATAAAGAATGCTATGGGGCATGAGCATAAACTATAGAACAGAAGAGGTTATAACCACTAAGAACACATACTTACTTTCCACGGCTGCCAGAGCTGACTAATCAAACAAGAAATGGGAAAGGGCTTATCTTGGCAAAAATCCTTTCCTCTGCAAACTAGTGAGTCCCATTCATAATTCTTGGTCTCTAAATGGAAGAGGGTAGTTCTGCCATTAGGTATCTTCACCCCCAACACCCACCATTGTTGCTGTGGATTGAAGACTGAGACTCTGAGCAAGCAGCAGAGGTAGGCCCTGTTCAGATGGTCCAGGAATCATTTTAAACCGATAAGGTTAGGAATCCAGAATGGGAAAATCCTCACACCTTGTACCTGAACATCCCCACATATGAAAATGAAAGGAGGGCATAAAATCTGTTTTGAGACTGAGCAATAATTGAATCACCTGACAAACACAAGTAGACTTTTTTGTACATTTTTTATTGTAAAAATGTTGTACAAAGGGGTTATAGTTACATTAGCAAGGTAATGAGTATATATCCTATTGAGCATTGTTGCCTCTTCTTTTGTTTCCCCCTACCATCCCTTCCCTCACACCTCCACAACTACCTGCTGCATCCGCTGAGGTGGTAAAGTTGGTTTTCAACATAGTGTTTCATACATCTCATTGTTACAGTGGTCAACCTGTATCCCTATTCAAGCATTTTGTTTTTTCCCTTCCGCTCCTTGAATTAGAGAAATGTATATATAAGATGCAGTGCACCGACACCAAATACAGTGAAAACAGGGGTTATACCGTGGGGGAGGAACATACAAAGCAACAAAAAAATCACATGGTACATTATAAATATGTTAGAAACAATAGCAAGAAAGAAAAAAGATATTTATGTCCATATCTTAAGGTTCATTTCACTTTAATATCCTCTTATATTGTCATATGTTCATAGCTTTTGGCTTTTTCTGCTTGTCCTACACATGTACTAGTTATTGCAAATAAGGTAAACAATGGGACTTATGTTTCTTTGGGCCTGGCTTGCTTCACTTAATATAATTTTTTCCAAGTCTTTCCATAGGGCCATTTTTAAATTCCCTTGAAAACTCAGATCAGACATTCAAAGGGCAGTTAACACAATTTAAGTTACATGGCCAGAGATCTGCTACTGGGTACATCTCCATTTATAGGTACAAAAACAAGGAGCAGGGAAAGCAGGAAAAATACCCTACTTGAAAGAGCAGAGCCGAGCAGCTTACTATTACTAGAGAAACTGGCTCTGGGATGACGAAGTATTCTGCCTGTGAATGAATCTATGTCCTCCAATATGTCCCTCTTCTTTTCCTCTGTTTGATCATATTCACATGCCTCCACCAAAGAGGTATTCTTGACTATGTACGGAGGTTGAGATAGGATTGGTTTGAATTCTCTGTTGTATCTTCATAGAAGATGGCAAGTCACATAGAACTTTACCTGAAATCACAGAGTAACAAGGACTCATATTTGGTGAGTACTAGAGAGTGTAACAGCAGTGTGAATTTTCTTGGAGACTTAGACCCACAGGGAGTTGACACTAATGTGTTCCATGGGGCACCAGAGGCACTTTAGCCTGGAGGGACTGTCACATAAGAATTTTAGTGCTATGATGCAAGTGGTGGATCTGACAGAGAAATGTTTGACTGGTCCCTGCTTTAGGCTTGCAATTTCCCACCGATGGGTCTGGCCTAAGCTAAGTCTTGATCAGACCCCTCCTCATTTCCTCACCTTATTAATAACATCTGTACATTGAAGTCTATGATCATTCTGCCCTCCCTGTGAGTTCAGTGGTTCAAGAAAAAGCATCCTTAGTGAATCACAAAACAGAACTCTCCTTCCAGATCCTGGACTAGCCCTCTTTCCTTCCAAGTATCTTCTGACTGCCAAGTCAATGTCTGCTCACATGTTATGGCTCTACCTTCACAAACTTCAAGGTCAAGCTTCCTGAATATTCAGTTTCCTCATACAGAACACTTTTAGAATCAAAATTTTCTAGCTAGAGGGAGGCTAATAGGTTCATAAGCTCAGGGTGACTTGTTTTACATCTGCAACATTTTCCATGCCATCAGGTTTTGCAGTTCAGATTCTGCTAACAAGGCAGAAGTTGGGGAACATATTTGCTTATTAAATTGTACAAAATATACAAGATGCAGGGCACTGGAATCAAATACAGTGAAAACAGGGGTTATACCATGGAGAAGAACATACAAAAGAAACAAAATTCACATAGTACATTAATACATTTTTCTAACTTGGGCAGGGGAAGGAAAATAACAAAAAGCTGAAATAAGAACACAGGTTGACCCTTTATAACAATGAGATGTACAAGATATTATGTTGAAAATGAACTTTACAACTTTGTGGGGGTGGAAGGAGGAGTTGGGGAGATGGGGAGGGAAGGGATGTTAGGGGAAAAACAAAGGAGGGGTAACAATGCTTGATACCTTGTTCTTGTAACTGTAACCCCTTTCTATTGTATCTTACCATAAAAATATGTTATTTAAAAAACCAAACAAAACCAAATATTCCCTTCAGAAAATACCGGGACCAGAAATCTAGAGGAGTGCTCAGCTTATGGACCACAGTTTAGCTTGCACAGGTACATAGTGGATGTGCAGTAACTGTAGCAGAGGAGTCTAGTGGCCAGACTAGGTCAAATAAGTTGGAGTGGCCAGACTGTTAGGTTGACCATGGTAAGATCGATATTAATATACGTCTACTAGTAGAAGGACAACAGGAATCTGTGAATGGCTGAGGCAGGTGTGTTTTGTTACGAAAGCCAATCTTAGGAGATGCTTTAGAAGCCAAAGCAGAAACAAGAGACAGCTCGTCATCTCCTGTAAAATTGGGATGGAAGGATCCACTATGAAGTGCGA
The DNA here is from genome assembly GCF_000151885.1 of Dipodomys ordii. Classification (NCBI taxonomy): domain Eukaryota; kingdom Metazoa; phylum Chordata; class Mammalia; order Rodentia; family Heteromyidae; genus Dipodomys; species Dipodomys ordii. The sequence goes on along the minus strand of NW_012267394.1, from coordinate 3,461,838 downwards.
GGGGCTGTGTAGATGTGCTTCGTGAATAAGGTGAGGTTTTGATGGTCTGTCTCATGGGTGGTGTTCATGATCAGCTATTAGCCAGTTGAAGAGCTACAAAATACATACATGTAGCTTTAATATCCTGATCCATGATGCACATGTGCCTGGCACCAGCCAATCAACAAGTGGACAGTTGAATTCTGTGCAGTACAACTGCCATTTTTGACTTGTGTAGTGTACCCCTGAGATCACCTTGTTCATCAACGTTGGTGAGGTGAGTGCTGTGGTGTAAGAAGCTGGGCAGAAATTGGACAGGGGCAGTTAGGAGTCTGCTCTACACAAGGTACAGGATTGGGGAAATGGGAATGGCATGGCTCCAGTAAATCGGGGAAACAAGAGAGGAGTCTCGGAACGGCAGTCATTTGTGAGAGGGTCTCTGGAAGAAGTCTCACGTTAGGACTTCCTCAGACCAAGGTTCCTGAGGTGAAACCCGAAACCGGGTCAAGGTGGAGAGTCCTCAGTTTCTGGAAGGTTCTGAGTAGATTTAAAGGTAGAATGGGTGATGGTGTGTGGGAACTCTCAGTTTCTGCCCTTCAGCAGGGCAAAGCCACAGCTCAGCCATACTGAGGTGTTCATTTCCCACTGGGCTTGGTTGAGATTTGCGTAGCTGTTGGTGGATTTTCCTTGATCATGGCACCTCTTTTCCTGTAATCCAGACAGCATAGCACAGTGAGATTGAGCTATGTTGGACAGGTAAAACTACAGGAGCTGTCATGCGGAAAATTGACATTGGATATCCTCAAAGGTGGCACTCACCTCCTGCTTCCTGCTCATCTATGACATCTAATAGAACTACAGCTCAAATGATAGTCTATAAATGAATCTAGATTCACTCTTCCTATTTATTTATGTATTTTTGTGCTCCCAAGGTTCAGGATCCCTAGCACAGGAAGTCCCAGCTATGGCACCCAAGCAAAGGAAGCATCACAAGAAAGATTTCAGGGCCTCTGCTCCAGTTCAGCATATTTCAAGCTGTTTCTCTCAGAATACAGAATCATGTGATGTATAGTTCTGGCTTTATGAGCCACTGTATCATGCAAGGCCATACTTGTCTCAGAGCAGGGTCTGTCTAATATTCTAACCTGCCTGTACAATACATGTTCAATTCTAGTCTCAGGGTTGATCATTATAAGGGATTCACAGTCTTTCCAAATACTGGAGATTGTTTCTCTGGCACATGGTATTGGTGTTACTTATTTAAGGAATGAATTTCGATGTTACCTCTGTTGGGTCTGGGCATAGCAACAAGAATTTTAAGGTAGCTTTTTGGATCTGTGCAGTCCTCACTTATGATATGTCTGATAAGTAGAGTAGGAAACACAGGGGTCAAGCTCAATTCTGTGTAAAGCTGATTAGACAAACTCTTCCCAGGTCCTGTCTTAATTGTGTCTGCATGCAAATGATTCCATCCATTTATGTCTCTTTTGACAATTGCTTATATACAATAATGGAAAATGTTCCATAATATAGGCATTCCTCCAGGGAATATGATCATAGCAGGACCCTTCTTTTTGATTTTCATTGCAGTAACCAATAAAATAATTTGAAACAGTGGGGACATTGTTTCATTCTCAATACCAGATGAAGAAGTGAGGTAAATTGTTTGAAATGATTTTTCCTTACTGATAAAATACTGCATCATAATCAATTTTTGTTTATCCAATCACTTCTATGGAAACCACTTTCCATGAAACATTCCTGCAAATAAACATGGTGTTTCTCTCCATTGAATTAAAAAAATACTCATATGATTTCTCCATAGGACTGAATTGCAGAACATGTTTCAGAAGTTTTCAGGTACAATTTAGACTGCATTGGATTTCAACAAAGTTGTTTTAAGCTGAATAATTTTTATACTGAGCCTTAGGCCGGTGGCTCATGCCTGTAATCCTAGCTACTCAGGAGGCTGAGATCTGAGGATCTGGTTGAATCCAGCCTGGGCAAGAGAGTCCGTGAGATTGTTTTCTCCAATAAACTACTAAGACAAAGCAGGAAGTGACACTGTGGCTCAAGTGGTATAGTGCCAGGACCAGCAAAAAATTATATTGAAAGCATTTATCTGCTGCTTACAGGAGTGTACATAAAGCTTGGTTATCATAAAGATGATAAAGAAGTGTTTTTCAATAAACAGTATTGTAATTTCCCTTTATATATGTATAGCTATAACTATTAATATAAGTAGATATATAGGTTTCTCTTTATTTGTAGATCTATCTATCTATCTATCTATCTATCTATCTATCTATCTATCTATCTATCTATATCCTTTCTTAGGAATTTGCTTACTTCTTGTTGTAGCTTAGCCTGTCTTTAGGTTCTTAAATCCTCCTACATCAGCCTTGAAATTTTTTACAAGAGGTAGAAATCTTGGTATGGGAAACTTCTTAGTGATCAGATAGTCCAATGACCACATCTAATATTTGATATTTACTTTCAATGGTGAGGTAAAAGTGATACTTCTATTTTCTACCATGAGAAATATTTGAAAAAAAGTGGTTAAAATACTGTCAATTCTAGTTTTGTTCACATAACAAGTAACAATTACTAATCTGGTTCTTCTCCTTTATGTGCATATTTTCAGCACTCTTATGTATTCGTCTCTTTTCTTTTCCATTTGTGAGGGTATAGCAATGCAAGCTGAATACTCCAAAACAGTTCCTTTATATTCATATTCATTTATAACGTATGTAGTGGGGAACCAAAATCAATGAATGTCAAACCTGATTCTTTTTTCTTCAAATTTTATTGTCAAAGTAATGTACAGAAGGGTTACAGTTATGTAAGTAAGGTGGTGATTGCATTTTTTTTGGGGGGATCCAGTCGTGGGGCCTGAACTCTGGGCCTGCGCACTGTCCCTCAGCTCTTCAGCTCAAAGCTAATGCTCTACCACTTGAGCCACAGTGCCACATCTGGCTTTTTTCTTTTTTCTTATGTGGTGCTGAGGAATCAAACTCAGGGCCTCAGACATGCAAGGCAAGCACTCTACCACTGAGCCACCTTCCAAGCCCCTGGTGATTACATTTTTCGTCTCACTTGTTAGACCTTCCCTCATTTTTCTCCCTCTTATGGGAGCATAATCAAACCAGAATTTGAATTTGGAATGATACATATATATTGCAAGAATTGTTTTAAAGTTTAATTCATGAGCAGAGACTTTGAGGGCAGTTAGATTCTGATCTTATGTATGTTAAGCAATTTCAAATGGCTTGGGAAAAAACTTACTTCTTTCAGTTGTCTTTGACTTTGACCTGAAATAACTGACATTGAAGTTACAAGACTCACAGACTACATTAAATTAGTCTTTTTAAAATTTATTTATTAATGTTTTTATCTTAAGCTAGCTGTATAATGGAATTTCAATTCAACAAATTACGTGGTGAATACAGTAAATCTTGATCAATGTCAGTCTTCAATCATTCTTCCCCATCTCTCCAAAACTCATCTGTATCCCAAATGTATGTGATTCCAATTTGACCTCATGAAATTACCTTTGTACCTTTGGATAATATTATAAATTAAAGAGTTTGGGGTTTTATGTAAAGAAATACATTAGTATTGTGTCTAAATGGGCCAACAAGTTTTGCATATTTTGTATATTTGTTAAAAATCAGCCTTTTTGCTACATGAGAGTAGCTCATGTTTATTTTTGGGGGGGGGTCCAGTCGTGGGGCCTGAACTCTGGGCCTGGGCACTGTCCCTCAGCTCTTCAGCTCAAGGCTAGCGCTCTACCACTTGAGCCACAGCGCTACTTCTGACTTTTTGCTTAGATGGTGCTGAGGAATCGAACCCAGGGCCTCAGGCATGCAAGGCAATCACTCTACCACTGAGCCACCTTCCCCACCCCTAGCTCATGTTTTAGTACTAGCTACTCAGGACCCTATGACCTGAGGGTAATGTTTTGATGCCATCCTGAATAAGAAATCCCAGGAGAATATTATCTCCACCTATTCAGCAAAATGTCAGAATTAGAACTCTAGTTCAAATGGTAGAGCATAGACTACTAGCTTGGGAGAGCTTGGGACAGCTCCCAAGGCCTGAGTTCAAGCTCCAAATAATTATTAACTTTTGTAAATGTTTTTCATAGAGAAATTAAAGATTGTCTTTACAACCCTCTTTGTAAGTTTTGGTAAATACAAATATATTTTTCTTAGATCTATTGCACATTTAAGAATGCTACAGTATTTTCACAATAAAAAATAAAAAAAATTAAAAAACGCTAAAAATATATGATTAACACTTCAAAATGATTTTTTTCCAACTATGATAGGCATTTGATTAAAGAGAGGAAGGAAATAATTTTATTTTGGGAAATGATGCCTATGAGTTCTTGAGTTCTTGACAGTAGAGCTGGGTAAATGTTCCTTATCCCTTCTGTTTTGATAGTAGATTCTAATAAGAGTACATTTTCAATACAGAGATATTAGGAAGAAGATGGTCACCAAAAGAAGTTTGAAAATGAAAGTCAATGCAGCTTTCAAAAAATCCAGATAAAATGGGACCATGTGCTGAAAGGGCAGCATAAGCACAGGTAAGTTTATAAGGGTTTGACAACTTTGTAACATTGTAGCCAATTAGGTGCTCAAAACTTTATTACAATATAATAGTTAGATCATTCTTTGAATCTTCTCTTATAGTTATTGTATTTAATGGGTTTGGACCCAGGGCTTTGTTTAGCTAGGCCTAGTCTAATACAATAAAGCAGCAAACCCATAATTTGGATTACTTATTTTATTTTGTAAGATATTACTGTGTTTTGTTGCCTGTTTCAGATTATGAAACACTTATTGTATCTACTGCATATTTGGATCACTACCATGCTTCCCCACATTTTTTATGAAATACTCTATCACTAATTTAGGGCCTCAAGGTCTATAGATCTGACCCTATAATCTCTGCCCCCACATAGCTGCAATGACAGTAGTGGACAGACAATATTGGTCCACACTTGATTTTTTTTATAGAAAACAATTTTTTTTTCTACAAACTTTCTATGTCCTTTCAGATTATGCTTAAATTTATTTACCACAAGGAAATTTGTTCTCATTCTATAAATGGCATTGCTGTACTGATGCTAAATGGGTCAAACCTTTAGACCTGTAGCATATTGTATTTCCATGATTTAAAAAAGAAAAGTCTCATATTGTGATAATGTATAGATTGACTGAGTGGGTTTCACCATCATTTATACTGTGCAAAATCCTCTGTTAGACAAGTTGGGAAAAAATAAATAATTCTCTCTAGAAATCTCATATTATAAAAATATGTAAAAATAAATAAACATATTAATAATATATATGAACAAAATATACAAAAATATGCATGCCCATTGAAACCATAAACCAAAAAATATAATAAAAAGGTAACTATTGCTACAATATTTTCATGACCATTCTCCTTGAGTTTTCTTGAACAAATAACTTTTCAATCAGTATTTAAGAACACACATTACTTGAGTATTCAGTTTTATTTCCCTATTTCCCTTCCTCCATTGAGATTGCAAATCAACTGACTCTTGAATGTTCTTTACTTGGTCTTTGTTGTTATGAAACCTCACAGTGTTTATTTTATCTTCTATAGGATAAATCTTTATGGAAAAGATATTCAGGAGATGGTCACATTTTTACTACTGTCAAAGATGCACTTGAATAAGTTAAAAGAAAAAGGAGAAAATCTGATTGTTGGTATCCTGCTTAAATTTCTACTTCACTAGTCCATTACCCCAATTTAGTTCACACTGACATTCAGATGGGAAATTTGAGAACCTGAGTCTAGATGGAGAAATTCAGGCAAAGATGAGGTGATGTGATACTGGTTCCTTCTGTGTATTTAGTATGATGGTATGATGGCAGAGACATAGTTGTTTAGGAATAAGACAGAGCTCAGAGCAAGTGTTACCTTTAGATCAGAGGCAGAGCCAGCAGATTGTTTTCAGTGGCAGCCATTGGAATGTGTAGTAGTAGAATATAAATCCCAAGCACAGTTTAACCTATAATTATGATTTGGGACCATGAATTTAAATTGAGAGCAGTCTGAATGGTTGTGGCTTGAAAGGAATCCTTCACATCCATCTCAGGAGACCATGTGGAGGCAAAAAGGCACAGGAAAAAAGATTATTATAAAGTTTATTAGAGATGCCAGAGAGGGAGCACATGACATCCGTCCCTATCCAGGTAGGAGCAGGGTCTGTGGGCAGGAAGTGAGATAGGTGCATGCTCAGGTGAGTCTGGGTGGGGAGAGGGAGGAGTCATCTGTATGTCAGGAACTCTAGGGTGAGAGGAGAAGCTCAGGTCTGGGTGGAGCTGAGGACCAGAGGTGGGAATAAATTACTAATATGGCTGAATAGATGAAAATTTAGACTTGTGAGGCTTTAGGTCAAATGTCTATTTGTATTTCAACCTTGGGATGCATACTGAATTCTTTGAATTGGAGGCTTCTCCCTTGCTGTGCCAGCCAGTTCTTTGTAATTTGAAACACACTTACATTTTTTTTATAACTTGTGGTTTAGACAGAGAGAATGGGGACAGGGTATATAAAGTATACCCTGTATATAAAATATAAAATATACCAGGGTGTATTAATGATCATGTATATATGCTAGTATTTGAAACTTAGATTCTGAGAATAGAGTAATGAGGATTGAAAAGGGCTTCATTAATGAATACTGCATCCTGAGACACCCCTGAGATATAGCACTGAGAAGTGTAGCTTAGGACTATATGTGCATGTCGAGGAAAATGGAGGAATAGTATAGTGCAGCAGCTACAGTCCTTAACACCTGATCCTACCATATACTGTCATTTCAAAGTTGCTAATGGTAGAATGACAGAAATAATTGGTTATCACTGTGCCCCTATATCCTTCCCAATTAAGGGTGACATGACAAGATTGCCTACCTCATCACATTGGTCCTTGCATGAAATGAGTTGCTGTGTAACAAATATATGCAAATAGCTTCTGACTGTTGTATTACATATGATTCTTAAGGAGGCTTTGCTAGTATTGTATTAGTTGACACTGTTTAGTTGTTAGGAATGGAAAAGGTACGAGTGTCTACGTAAGAGACTGATTACTGACCAACTGGCCAGGATATTTCATAATCAGGTATGGAGGATCAGAAAATGTAGCATCTGATGTTTGTGTACTTGTTCTGGTGCTAAATCAGGGCCTTGATGCAAATCCAGGACCTAGATGCTCACTATCTCTTAAACCACAGTGCCACTTCTGGCTTTGTAGTCATTCTTTGGGGACAAGTGTCTCATGGACTTTCCTTTCCAAGCTAGCTTTACACTGTGATCCTTATATCTCAACCTCATGAGTTGCTAGGCTTATTTTAATAAGCCACAGATACCTGGCTTAGATATGTGAATGTTTATATCCTCAAAAATTGCGATCTGTGTTGTGAATTTTGTTAAAGAAGATGCTTTGCTATTTAAGCAAACAAAGGCAGGATTATTACATAGCTTTCCATGTTATAGGAGAAGGAAAATTCTGTAAATTTTGTCACAGAATTTAATACAATATGGAATTGTAGTTGGTCAGCATTAATGTTTCTCTAATCATCGCATCTCCTCCTTTGTGTATTTTCAGAGTTTGTATCAGAGGCAAGAAGAGTTATTTTTCAACAATGTCTAAGTCTTCACAGCCAGAAAATAGAAGCCTTGGAAATGTTATATGACTTCAAGGTCTGTTACTATATTTGATAGCACAGAATTTTTATGTAGATTATCGTACAGAAAATAATGTGTATTTTCCAACATTTTGTTTAATGTTTGTACTAACATAACTGAAAATTGTCAACAATTTACTCAAACAGTATTCATTCTGCTTAAAGTGATAAATGCATTTTTATTTAAGAATGTATTCCCTATGGTTGGTATTATTCAAACCAGAAATTGCTAATTGACCATATTTCCCAGAGATACAGATATCCTAAACTCAAAGCATACTTTGTAAACAGGTATAGTACTTTATTTCAAGTCAATACATACTTTATTAATAGAGGAAAGGAATATCACGCATTTCCTGACACATTTGTTTGTCCCATGGCTGAATAGCCCACAAAGTTCTTTCTATTAGAAGATATGTGAGAGTAAAAAAGTTATTCAAGGATTAGCAGTTTGTGAATTGAGAATTTTCAACTGTGAATCTTATAATATGTTCAGCATGGTGTTGGTGTGCAATTACTTCGCTTTCAATGTAGTTTCAATGAAAGTTTGATAATAGGCATTATGTACTTGTTTAGTATTTGGTATGTACGAAACAAAACCATGGAAAACACTCGCTTTAAGAACTTCTGCAGGGGCTGGGAAGGTGGCTCAGTGGTAGAGTGCTTGCCTTGCATGCTTGAGGCCCTAGGTTCGATTCCTCAGCACCACATAAGCAAAAAGAAAAAAGGCGAAAGTGGTGCTGTGGCCCAAGTGGCAGAGCGCTAGCCTTGAGCTGAAGAGCCGAGGGATAGCGCCCAAGCCTAGAGTTCAGGCCCCACAACCAGACCCCCCACCAAAAAAAAGAACTTCTGCATAGGTGATGTGTTGTCATCCTCCATGGGAACTCTCTATTACTTAAAGTGCAGGTTCGATAGAAAGTTTCTTCTCAATATCCCTGATATAAGATGCTAACTAAGGTAAAAACTTCACTATTGTTTACAGTTCTACAGTTCATTATCCTTTCCATCCAGTTATCAGGAGACTGATTCCCAGCACTGCAGTTTTACTTTCATTGCTGTCCTTATTCTAACACAGGTGCTGTATCAGTTAAGGACCAACTTCTTCCTTGCCTAAGCTCTCTCCTTTTATGTACATTCAGTATGATGTCCTTACACACACAACTTTTCTCTTGTAAAGTCCTCAGCCACTTCCTGCCTAAGATTTTATATTTGCACACACCCAACTGTAGTCATTCTTGTGAAATCTCTACCTGGTACATGCATGGATTCCTTTCCTGCATGTTAAAAGCTTTCTTTCTCTATGATCATTCCTCTGACTTCTCTGCCTTACTACTGCTATTGCTCAGAATATTTTCAGCTTATTTTCTTTATTTATTGAAATCATTTTCTTTGTATTACTAGTAGGCTTTAATCTTCATTAATTATGTGTTACCTCTATTGATATATAAACTTTGGTCACCAAAATTTGGAAAATATCACATACTAATTTTCCTTTTTCTCTATAGTAATTAGCAGCTAAAATTTAGAAAGTCTATAATATATATTTCATGTTGAATCTTAGACATGAAATGAATGCTTCATACCAATAATTCTGACTATGGGAAGGAACAGATCATCAGGGTCACACATAGAAAATCAAATGAAAAATTTCTCATATCTCATCTCAATGAAGAAACTGGGTGTGGCTGTTCCTTTGCTTACTAAAGTCATATGGAAAGCTTTAGGAGGATAATCACATCCAGATTCCCTAGTAAATTTAGGGGGCAATCGTCTGAGAAATACCTAAAGTAAAAAGACTTGGCCACAGTTGCAGGGTTATTTCTCAGTAATGATAAGACCCTGAGATCAAAACCCTGTACTGTCAAAATGAGTAGAGATTATATGTTCAATAACTTGGACTTGCTCCAGATGATTTTATTCCCTATGGGGAAGATATGTGAGATTGACTTTATGATAAAAATAGGTCTAAAAGATTATGTGTTTTATTTGCTAGTTTTTCATTGCTGGGGATTGAAGCCAGAACTTATCATCTAGGCAATACCTTTAGCTCTGAGCCAAACCACCAACCAAATACTCCATTTTTTAAAGGCTTATAATTGTATTTCCTAATTATGTTATCTTCTTTTTCTTTGTTCCACTTGAAATTAACAATTAATTATCCTAATCTACACTAATCAAAACAAGTTTTGTGTTTCCTGTGAGGAGAGAATTTCACCCAGTCAATTATTTTCAGCTTTCTTGTGCCATTTTGCAGTTTGAAAACAGGGCCTGAACACTGACACTAAGCATGTGGTCCCAAGGCCTGTGCCCTAACATATGAGTCACAGCTCCAATGACAGGTTTTGATGGGCAGTTAGAGACATGTTTCTCACAAACATTCATGCTTGGGCATCAATTTCCTCAGATCTTAGGCTCCTGAGTATCTTGGCCTACAGGTATGAGCCTTCTACTTCTGCAAATACCTTGTTGTTTTAAGGAATAATTTTATCTTTACTATACAGAATATATGTTTGGAATTAGCGAATTGCATCACTAAATTTTAATGTGTATATACCTTTTGAAATATTAATTTTTCCTATTAAAAATGAAATGAAAACTGGTAGTTTCTAACAAGATACTGTAGAATTTGCAAGGCTAAAGGATTATCATGAGAATGAATTTATGCCCAATAAATATTTATAAAGAGCAAAAATGATTTCTTCCAAGCAATGTTACTTAAATGCTTAAAAGTAAAAGTAAAAGTCATTCAATTAAGTCATTCAATTCTTGATTAAGTGAAAAACACTTCATAATTAAAAGTTAAACACATTTATCACCTATTCCCTTGTAATGGTGACTGGTGTTAGGGATGCTGTTATTCTTATAAAACCTGGTCAATGTTATGGTATGTTCAGCACCATGGAGAGATATGCTAGGAATGAGCACTGCTGCTTATCCTGTCATCATGGCCACCAGCAGTTACCACTCCCTGAATGCTGAGTGGTAGTTTTTTGCCATTTTTGTCTGGCAATATTAGGCTGCAGCTTAGTCCAGCACAGAAAAGGACCTATCAAATTTAGAGCAAGTCAAGCCATTCAGTTCCACATGCCATTGCTCAAAGAACAGGGAAGTCAGTATTATTTTCTATGTACCCACAGAATGAAAGGTCCACCAAAATTCCTCCTGGGGAGGAATGGCATAAGTTGCAAGACCTATCTAACTTGCCAGGTAGAAAAAGAAACTAGAAATACATTCGTGAGAACCATATATTGGGATCAATCTACATTATTGTTGTATGATTACAACTGTGGTTTCTGCCCAGTATATAACTCAACATCCTGAGAAGCATGCTTGTAGATATACAAGATTGAAGAAGACATTTGTTCTCTTTGTACCATGGGGGAGGGACATACAAAGCAACAAAAAAAATCACCTTAGAAATATGTTAGAAACATATCCTTTTTCTCCTCAATCATTTTCCTGTGTGTGAGAACTCAAGAAAGTCTTTATTTTTCCAGGAAAGTCCTCTGTCTTACTGACTAAAGAAATGTAGGAAAACATAGGAAAGGAGCATGTGCATCTCTGGAGGACAATGCCAACACATAAAATACCATAGAGTCTGAAGATGAACATCTGAACATGAGCCCTGCCTCCTCATTTTCATCCTAAAACTAATTTTCCTGGGTTTCTTCTCATCTTGGAGTATGACTGTACCTATTTCATGACACAAAAAAGTAAACTGCTCATTTTTCTTGACATAATAAACTTTCATTTTCTCATTAAGCATATTTCATCTTTTATGTAGTGTCACCTAATTCAGTGAACCAGATTTCTAGTGTCAAACTAGACAACCTCTGTGGGAGTGACAGTCCCCATCCCACAACCATGTAGAGTAAGAAAAGTGTCTTTTGTATGTAGCCACTCTTAGACTGAATTCTGGAACATCCCAGAAGAGATACCGGCATGCAAGGGAGCACTATCCCAGAAGTTGATGGGCCAGATATACCCCCAAGGAACTACCAGTTTCTCCCCACTTATCACCAACATTGTAGTGTAGACTCAGGCTTTTTTTTTTTCTGGTGAATAAATTCTGAAGAAACAGAAAGGGTTTAAAAGAAACTGTGTTACCTTGCCCACCCTTGGCTGAGTACTCTGGCATGCACATTTTGAACACAAGGTTCTAACTATTGTAGGAAATCCCCTTATATACCTCCTGGCCCCATGGAAGGCATCTTTGTGACACCATTTGAAGTTGTCAGAGGTTAAATAAGACAAAACTAGAGTACCCTTCTCCAACTGCTCTGTTTTCATTGGTGTGAATTTCTCATTTGTTGGCCTTGGTTTTACAGAATTCTGTTTAGATGGGTTTCATTTTGATTGTTTAATGTTTACTATGTGTGGCACTGTGTCTATCCCATGTTAAATTGTTCAGGAATAATTTGGTCATTATTAAAAACTCACAATACAACAAAAATAATATATTCTACGACAACACATTGCCTTAATGCAACTTTGAGATATTAGGTATCCTCTATCATGATGAAATGGAGAAGGTGAGACCATGAAGTCTCAAGTCCTCTTTAGTAACAGTAGAAGACCAAGATCTGCATGATACTGTTGTTGGGAAAGTAAATTTTAGTCTTCATACCATGGTGCACATTCTGATAGTGTCAGCATTAAACCTCTATCTTGACTAGCTTGATGTTTTCACTACCCAATGTGTACATGAAAAATGTTCTTTTTGGTCTTCTGAAAATTAGGAAAAAAAATCTAGCCTGGAGCTTCTCCTGACCAGAGGGAGAAAAACAAGCATTAGTAACACAACTACATGGGCTCTGGACACCACCTTAGTGCACTCAGCAACTGGTGACTTCTCATGAAATCCCCTTTAAATAAAACAGGAGTCCGATTGGCAACTATGATTCACCCAAGTGCTGCTCCCTCACAATGCTCAAGAACATGGACCAAGAGGGTGACCTAGTACGGGTTGCAGCTCCTGTACTTGTATGACTGAAATAAATGCCTTAAGAAGAAGACTGTGTTGAGCTATAGGCAGGAAGCATTGTGGCCTAGCAATATTGCCAGGTCAGAATCAGTTTCCTAAATTGCATGTGATTCTACCTAATTTTCTTTCTGGATATTTAGAATAAGGTAAAAAATGATGAAGTGATAGTTGTTTGGGTAAATGGGTCTTTGACAGTGAGAGCTTTGATAGGGCAGGAGACTCCTAACAACTCCGGCCTTGTATTTCTACATAGTGTAGTACCTTGTCCCTTCTCTTTGTCTCTTAGCTACCCAGGGGACAAAGGCAAAAGGATTAATACTTCTAGGTCAGCCCAGTCAATGGAAGCACATGAGCTTTTTCTAAATGTATATATGAACCAATGAATTTAGATTGTATCTCAATAGAATCATGCCTGTCTAGCCTACTTAAGGCCCAGTGTTCCCATAGCCAGTACATCAAGAAGAAATAGGAATGTATATATGATTTCTCAGATACCTGTAGAGTGACATTTTAAAATTCTGAATTCTACCCATAACACTTTGGCCTAGTATTCTAACTTAATTCTGTTGTAAGACTGTAATATGGAGCATCTGTTTCTTGTCCAAGAGACAGGGTGGAGTGGCTTCCCTCATAGTCTCTGTGTCATACCTTGTGATACTGGAATCTAAATGGTTTCTTAGCTGTGTATCCACACACACATATTTAAACTCTCTGCTTGAATTCCCTCGTTTTTAAAATTATATGATACACTTACCAGTTTTAAAATGCTCTGAGGTATGATTCATTAGAAAATATAGAATGTGGGGTCGGGGGCAAAAAAAAAAAAGAAAATATAGAATGTAAGAGGTTATAGCAACTCAGAAGGGACCATATTTCTAAGACTGCCAAAGCTGAGTATTCAAACAAGAAATATGAAATGGCTTTCCTTTGCAATAGTCCCTGCAGACTACTGAGTCTCATTCTTAACTCTTGGACCCTCATTGGAAATGTTATTCTCATGCCTCCAATAAACAGGCTTTCTTGACTAAGTTGGAGGTTGTGATAGGATTAGTTGAATTGTCTGCTATATATAGCAGTCTGTTCCTTTAAGCTCTTGATGAAATCATGGAGTAACAAGGAATCATAATTAGTGAGTATGAGGGAGCTGGACTGTGCATTGAGATATCTTGGAGACTCTAAGATGAGCAGGGAGTTGACACTATGTGTTCCATTGGGCACTGGAGGCTCCTGAGGCTGGAGGCCAGTTACTTTAGTACTTTTGTGCTGTGATACCAGCTGTGTATCTGACAGATAAAAGTTAGACTCATCTCTCCTTTGGACCTGCAATTTCTCTCCTGGTGTGGCCTAAGCTACATGTTGGTTAGGCCTCTCCCAATTTCAACACCTTAGTGATAATATCTGTACATTGATGGCTATGGCCTTTCTGCCCCCTGCCATTTCTGAGGTTCAGGGAATGAGCATCCTTAGTAAATCAAAGGACAGAACTCTCCCTCCTCCTCATCCCAAACTACCCTTCTTGCCTTCCAACCAAGATGGAAGTCTCTTCTGATTGCCCAGTCAATGTGTGCTCACATGTTCTTGCTCTATTGCAAATTTTTTATGGTCAAGTTTACTGTATATTCAGCTTCTTTAAACTGATCATTTTAAGCCACTGTTTCATCTGCAAGAGGGAGTAATGTCATGAACATAAGGAGAGTACTGGGTCATAGGGAACCTCTATGTGGATTGTTTTGAGGAACCTTTATACTACTTTTCAAAGTGGTTGAACAAGTTTACATTCCCACCTACAATGCAGTAGGGTTCCCTTCTGTCAACATCCCCTCCAGCATCTGTTGTTATTAAAGTTCTTGATTATAGCCATTCTAATTGGGGTGAGGTGGTATCTCAATGTTGTTTTGATTTGCATTTATTTTATGGCTTTGCATTTCTTCATGTGGCTATTGGCCATCCTTCTTTCCTCTTCAGTCTTTAAGTCTTCTCTTTAAGTCTTTAGCCCACTTATTTACAGGGCAGTTGTTTCTTTGAGGATTTGTTGTTGGGGGATTTAATTTTTGGATTTCCAGGTATATTTCAGACATGAGACCCTTGTCTGTTGAATGGCTAATGAAGATATTCTCCCAATCCATGGGCTTTCTATTGATCTTACTATGTCCTTTGCCATGCAGAAGCTCTGCAATTTCATGCAATCCCATTTGTCCAACCTTTCTTTGATTTCTTGTGTTTCTGGGTCTCTATTAAGAAAATTTTGGCTTGTGCCAAGGAGACCTAGGGTTTCTCCTATTCCATCCTGTAATGTTTTCAGAGTGTCTGCTTTGACTTCAAGGACTTTGATCCATTTGGAGTTGATTCTGGTGCAGGGTGATATATAAGGATCTACCTTTGCCACTTTTGGGCATTTACACAAATGATCACAAACAAGACCATTCTAAAGCTACCAACACAACTATGTTTATTGCAGCATTATTTACCATAGCTAAGATATGGAAACAACCCAGATGCCCCTCAGTAGATGAATGGATCAAGAAAATGTGGTTTATATACACAATGGAATTCTATGCCTCCATCAGAAAGAATGACCTTGCCCCATTTGTTAGGAAATGGAAAGAGTTGGAAAAATTATATTAAGTGAAGTAAGCCAGGCCCAGAGAAACATAGGTACCATGGTTTCCCTTATTTGTAATAACTAGTATATGTCTGAGACAAGCAGAAACAGATAAGTTGATGTTAGGTGAAATGAACCCCAAGATAAGCATTCAAATGATTTTTTTAGTGTGATTGTTTCTAACATATTTATAAGATGATTTCTTTGTTGCTGTGTATGTCTGTCTCCCACAGTATAACCCCTGCTTTCACTGTATTTGATGTTGGTATAGTTTGCGGAGGGGAAGGACAAAAACAAACCATTTAAATAGGGATACAGGTGGACCAATTGCAACAATGAGATGTACAAATCGTTATGTTGAAAAATGAACTTTACAACTTTGGCGGGGGGGGGAGGGGAGGAGAGGAGGCGAGAAGGAGAGGAAGGGATGGGAAGGGGAAACAAAGGAGGAGGCAACAATGCTTGATAAGAAATGTACTGATTACCTTGCCCATGTAATTGTAACCCCTCTGTATGGGGTTACAATTAAGAAATTCACAATAAAAAAAAAAAAAACAAGAGACTACTTTGCATGTAACCAGGTTTTTCACTTCTTATCCGGTAATTGGGCTGAAGTTTTGGAATCCATTTTATTTTATTTTTTTAATATTTTATTGTAAATATGATGTGCAAAGGGATTGCAGTTACATAAATCAGGTATTGCGTACATTTCTTTTTTATTTTTGTATGTTTTTATTGTAAAATTTTTGTATAGAGGGATTACAGTTACATGAACAAAGTAATGAGTACATTTCCTAGTGAGCATTGTAGCCTCCTCCTATGTTTTACACCTACCATCCCTTCCCTCCCACCTCCACAACTACCCCCCCACTCCCTCACCCCTCTTACCCACACCCCCGCCCCATGGAAATTGTAAAGTTCATTTTCAACATAGTGTTTTGTACATCTCATTGTTACAATGGGTCAAACTGTATCCTTATTTAAGCATTTTGTTTTTTCCCTTCTCCTCCCAAATTAGAGAAGTTTATATACGAGATGCAGGGCACTGACATCAAATATAGTGAAAACAGGGGTTATACCATGGAGGAGGAACATACAAAGCAACAAAAATTCACATGGTACATTATAAATACGTTGGAAACAACAGCAAAAAAAGAAAAAATATATTTGTGTCCCTATCTTGGAGTTCATTTTGGTTAACATCATCTCTTTTTTTGTCCCACTTTTGGTAACAAAAGTAACAATAACATGGAGGGGTAACAATTACATGGGCAAGATAATGATTACATTTTTTATCAAGCATTGTTGCCTCCTCCTTTATTTCCCCTTCCCATCCTTTTCCATCCCCCGCATTGTTTACATTTCTTTTGAAGACTGTCAATCCTTCTCATTTTCTCCCAGGTTTTTCACTCCCGACATTCTCCCCCCCCCAACATTTAATTGTACAAAATATCTACACAGATGACAAAGGCACCACAAACCTAGATAATGCATGCTCTGAGGATGGACCACAGTTTAGCCTGCACAGCAGAGGAGTCTAGTGAACAGACTATACCAATTAAGTTGGAGAGAGAAGAATGTTAGGTGAAATATGACCAAATTGATATTGATGTAAATCTACTAGTAGCAGGTCACCAGGTATCTGTGAATGGCTGAGGCAGGTGTGTTAGGAACTGAAGGCATATGGAGGGAGTTGCCTTAGAAACCAAAGCAAGAACAAGGGCTCTTTTGTCCTCTACTGTGAAGTGGGGAATTAGAGAAGAAAAGATGGGGGTGGGTGGAGTTGGGGAGGTGGTGAGGGAAGGGATGATTGGGGTAAAACAAAGGAGGAGGTAAAAGTGCTTGACAAGTAATGTACTCATTACCTTACTCATGTAACTGTAACCCCTCTGTACAGTATTTCTACAATAAAAAAGAATTAAAAAGACAATATGAGGTGTCAGGGCCTGTCTAGATGTGCTTCTTAAATTAAGTGAGGGTTTGGTGATCTGTTCCATGGTTGGTGTTCATGGTCAGCGGCAGCCAGGACAGGTGTTTGTTGGTGTTCATGGTCAGCGGCAGCCAGGACAGGTGTTTTTGAAGATCGTACATAGCTTTAACTTTTTGATCCATAATGCGCATGTGCCTGGTGCCAGCCAATCAGCGAGAGGACAGTTGGGCCGTGTGCAGTACTACTGCCATTTTGTACCCTGGTGCAACGCCTCCAACGCCACCCTTCCAACGACGTTGGTGAGGTGAGGACCATGGTGTAAGGGGCTGGGTGGAAATTTGACAGAGGTAGTTAAGAGTCTGCTCTACAGGAGGTACACGATCAGGGGAAGTGGGAATGTGTGGTTCTAGTAAATGGGGGGAACAAGAGAGGGGTTCCAGAATGGCAGCCCTTGTTTGTGAGAGGGTGACAGGTAAAGTCTCATCTGGGCCTTGCTCAGGCCAAGGTTTTTAAGGGGAAACTCGAGTACCGGTCGAAGTGGAGGGTCCCCCAGTTTCTGAAACCTTTTGAGTGGGTTTGAGGGTAGAATGGGGGACATGGTTGTGGATCCTCAGTTTCTGCCCCTCAGCAAGGCAAAGCCACAGCTCAACCATGTTGAGGTGTTCATTCCCATGGGCTTGGCTGAGAGCTGCATAGCTGATGGGGGCGGGGGGAGGTGGATTTCTCTGGATCATGGTGCCTCCTTTCCTGTAATGCAGCAACACTGGGTAGCTTTGTGACTCAGGTGCAGGACCAGTACTTGTCTTCCTGGTGGGAAAGACAAGAACCAGACAGCATAGCACAGTGAGATTGAGCTATGTTGAGCAGGCTATCCCTACAGGAGCTGGCAAGCAGAAAAATTAGATAGGATATGATCAAGGGTGCTACTCACCCCCTGATTCCTGCTGTTTTATGCCAGCTAGGAGAACCTTGGAACAAAAGATGGATTGTAAATGAATCTAGCTACCTTCTCCGTGTTTCTTTAGTGCATTGTTTTTGCTCCCACAACTCAGGAGTCTCTTGTGGGTTGCATAGAAAGTCCCAGCATGGAACCCAAGCGAAAGAAGCATCACAATGAAGACCGCAATGCCTCTGAGCCAGCTCAACAACGTGTGGCAAGCTGTTTCTCTCAGAATCCAGGTAAATCATGTAATGTCCAGTTCTGGGTATATGAGATACCTAATATATGTGCAATGCAGGTTCAGTTTTGGTTTTGGCCCCATCATTTTTAGTATATATTTTTTATTGTAAGGATATTGTACAGAGGGGTTACAGTTACATGAGTAAGGTAATTAGTACATTTCCTATCTAGAATTGTTACCCCTTCCTTTGTTTTTTCCCTACCATCCCTTCCCTCCCCACCTTCCCAACTCCTCTCTCCCCCCTCCCCAAGTTGTAAAGTTCATTTTCAACAAAGTGTCTTATACATCTCATTGTTACAATGGGTCAACCTGTATCCTTATTTCAGCATTTTGTTATTTCCCTTCTCCTGCCCAAATTAGAAAAATGTATATACAAGATGCCTGGCACTGGAATCAAATACAGTGAAAACAGGGGTTATACCATGGGGTAAGAACATACAAGAGGAACAAAAAAATGTACATGGTACCTTGTAAATATATTAGAAAAAACAGCAAGAAAGATAAAAACACCTAGATAAATAAAAAGAAAGATAAATAACCCCTATCTTGGGGTTCATTTCACTTAGCTACTATTTATATGGCCATATATACATAGCTTTTCATGTTTTGTGCTTGTCCTAGGCCTGTATTAGTTATTGTAGGTAAGGGAAAGTGTGGGACTATGTATCTTTGTGCCTGGCTTACTTCACTTAATATGATTTTTTTCCAAGTCTTTCCATTTCCTAACAAATGGAATGATGTCATTCTTTCTGTTGGAGGCATAGAATTTCAATATATATATATATATATATACATATATATACATATATATATATATATATATACATATAAATATATGCCACATTTTCTTGATCCATTTATCTCCCTAGTGGCAGCTGGTGTGGTTCCATATCTTAGTATGGTAAATAATGCGATAAACATAGTTGTGCTGGTAGCTTTAGTAGGGTAGCTTGTTTGTGATCTTTTGGGAAAATGCCCAAAAGTGGGATTGCTGGGTCATAAGGGAGCTCTATGTGGAGTCTTTTCAGGAACATCCATACTGCTTTCCAATTCCCACCAACAATGCAGTAGGGTTCCCTTTTTTCAACATCCTCTCCAACATCTGTTTTTATTAGGTATCTTGATTATAGCTAATCTAACTGGGGTGAGGTGGACTCTCAATGTTGTTTTGATTTGCATGTCTTTTTTTTTTCCGGTCATGGGGCTTGAACTCTGGGCCTGAGTGCTTGCATGTCTTTTATGAATAGAGAAGTTGAGCATTTTTTTTGTGTCTATTTGCCATTCTTATTTCCTCTTCAGAGAAGTTTTTCTTTAAGTCATTAGCCTACTTATTAATCAGGTGGTTGTTTCTTTAGAGATTTGTTGTTATGGGATTTAATTTTTAGAGGTCTAAGTATATTTTAGATACGAGACCCTTGTCCATTGTATGGCTAATGAAGATCTTCTCCCAATCTGTGGGGTTTCTATTTAATTTGCTAGCTATGTCCTTTGCCATGCAGAAGCTCTGCAGTTTCATGCAATCTCATTTGCTCATCCTTTCTTTGATTTGTTATGTTTCTTGGTCTTTAATAAGAAAAATTTGGGCCCCATCAATACATGGGATTCCCAGCCTTTCCAAATACTGGATGTGTTTATTACACAATGTATTTGTCAAATTTAACAGGTAAATTTCATTATTACCATTCCGGGTCTTGACAGAGCAACAGTAATTCTGGGGAAGCTTTCTGGATCTGTGTAGTCTTCATAACATATCTCATAAGTAAGGTAGGACACACAGGACTCAAGCTCAATTCTCCTGTGTTAGGCTTTCTAGACAAACTGTTCCCACATCCTGGCCTAATTGTGCTTGACCTGCATGTAAATGATTCCATCCATGCATGTGTCTTTTGACCAATTTGTATATAAAATAATCCAAAATACTCCATAATGAAGACATTCCTCCAGGTGATAAGATTAGAGCAGGTTGCTTATATTGAAACTGTTTTCTTTCTTTTCTTTGCAGCCAGCAATCCAGCAATTCTAAGCAGTGGGAGCATTGGTTCAATCTTAATACCAGAAGAAGTGAGGTAATTTGTTTGAAGGGATTTTTGCTTGGTGATAAAATGCTGCAAAGTAGTCAACTTCTGCTCATCTAATTTGTTCTTTGGAAACCACTTGCCCATGTAGCATTCCTCCAAATAACCATGGTGTTACCTTTATATTGCATTCAATTCCTTGTGTGATTTCTCCATAGGACTGAATTGCAGGACATGTTTCAGAAGTTTCAAGGTATGTTTTAGGTTACATTGTATTTCAAGAAACGTGTTTTCAACCAAAGAATTTTTATACTGAAAGTATGTATCTGTGCCTTATAAGCATGTACATAAAGCCTGATTACCAAAAAGCATAAAGAAGATGTTAAAAATTTTAACACAGCTTTGTTGTATTTTCCCATTATACACACACACACACACACACACACACACACACACATATGTAGTGCATATGTGTGTATATTTACACTTTTTGGAAATGTGCTTGCTTGCTGTTGTACCTTAGACTGTCTTTGGACTCCTAAATTCTCCTCTCTCAGCCTTGTAATTTTTCATAAGTGCTGGAAACCTTGTTGTGGGCAAACACTTGGGCTGAGCTTTCCAATTACCTCTTCTAATATTTGACATGTAGATCTTTCTTTTTATTTATTATACTTTTATTTTCTACCATGATAAACATTAGGAAATACTTGGATAATATATGGTCTATTCCAGTTTTGGTAACATAGAATGTAATAATGATGACTTATCTGGTATTTGTATATGTTGTACAAATTCTCAGCAAAATTATCTTTACACTTGTCCCCTTTTGTTCCCAACTTAGGGAATGGAAATCCAACTTGAATTTTTTTAAAACAGCTCTTTGGTATTTATATTTCATTTATAACGTATGTAATGGAGAACCATAGTCAAATATACTCAGGGTTCATATTTGTAAGGACAGAATCAAACAAAATGTTGAAGTTATAATTATATATCTGAGTTGTAAGAATTATTTTATTTTATTTATTTATTTTATTTTATTTTTTTGTGAACACACTGTACAGAGGGGTTACAATTACATGGGCAGGATAATGCGTACATTTTTATCAAGCATTGCAGCCTCCTCCTTTGTTTACCCTTCACATCCCTTCCCAGCCTCCCCCCCGCACCCAATCCTCCCTGCTTCTCCCCCCCCCACCAACCTTGTAAAGTTCTTTTTCGACATGACAACTTGTACTTCTCATTGTTGCAACAGGTCCACCTGTATCGTTAAACGACATGTTTTTCCCCATCTCCTCTGCAAGTTATACTGACATCAAATATAGTGAAAGCAGGGGTTATGCTGTGGGGGAGGGACATACAAAGCAACAAAGAGATAATCTTATAAATGCGTTAGAAACAAATGCATGAAAGAAAAAAACATTAAAATACATATCTAAGG
>NW_012267394.1:3372858-3439442 GCF_000151885.1 Dipodomys ordii | reverse complement strand
TGAGCATTTCTTCGTGTGTCTATTGGCCATCCTTCTTTTTTCTTCAGAGAAGATTCTCTTTAAGTCTTTAGCCCACTTATTTATTGGGCAGTTGTTTCTTTGAGGATTTGTTGTTGGGGGATTTAATTTTTTTAGTTCCAAGTATATTTTAGATATGAGACCCTTGTCTGTTGTATGGCTAGTGAAAATCTTCTTCCAATCCGTGGGCTTTCTATTGATCTTGCAAGGGGAGGGATATAAAGGAGATGTGAAAAACTTAAAAATAAAAATGCTTAAAATATTATACAGGTATAAAGAGGTAGTACTGCTATTAAGGAATTTAAGTCTCAGAGGTTTTGAATTGAGTAATAAATTTGTGGATTAAGTGTGTACACAATGGGGGATAGGGTCTAATAGTCAACTACGGGTTTATCTGAGGATGTGCAGGACAAGAATTAAGTCACGTAAAGAAAAACGAAAGAGAGGAGAAGGTGAAAAGGATAAGAAAGGAAGAACAAAGATGAAAAGTTCAGTAGAGCTAAACAAAAAACAAAAAGATAATTAAGATAGAAAAAAGAGAAAGAAATAAAAAAAAACAAAGAAAAACTCACACTCACGTATCCCTAAAATAAAAACTATAAGAGGAAAAAAAAGTTACTGGAAAACAATTTTTTTTCAAAAAAGGCAAAAATTAAAGATTAAAAAATGTTTTAGAAAAGAAAAAAAAATTTTTTATATAAGGTTCCAAAAGAAGAAGAAGAAGAAGAAAAAAAGTTCTTTGATTTTTTTGGGAGGAATGGGAAAAATCCTGTATCTCCCTTGTGTCCGTAACCAGCCTCTTGTTGGAGTCTCTGGTCTGCTTGTGGTCCTGTGGCTTGGTTGGTTTCTTAAATCAGTTTGTTCGAACAGGCAGAAAAATGCTCTGCTTTACTCAGGACTTGGCGATCCTCCTCCCAGGCTATTTCAATGGAAGGCAGATCTGATTTGAGAATCACAAAAGAGGGTGATGCAGTGATGAGGCTAGGTTCTGGGTAGAGTTGAGGACTTTCGACAGTAGCTTTTCCCAGGGGCTAGTTTGTGAAAAACTCACAGAGCCCAGCCTGGAGCCATTCTCAGGGTTTCTATTTACTGAATTTCAATTGATTGTTGAGACTGCTAGAGGGAGGGGCAGCCTCTGGCTCTGATTACCCAGTGAAGAAAGCCACTCCTAGGGCTGGCGCCTGAGCTGGGTGACTTTTCTCTGGGTGGAGCTGAATCTGGCAGGTCATGCCACCTTTAAGTTCTTGTGACCTGCTAAATGACTCTAGTTTTATTCCAAGGCCTGAGTTGGAGCTAGCAGCTCCTCCGAGCTTTGTCGGTATCCAAGATGGAGATCTCCGGTACTGGGGGTGGGAGGGGTGGCCTTCCCTCCTCTGCTCCCTGAGAAGGAATGAGGACATCAGGCTTCTACTCATGTCGAGTCTTGGTTCCTGGGTTGTCTCTGGTCTGCGAACTGCAGGATCAAGATGTCCGCTCCTTGTCGGTTCTTGATGGTGTTGAGTAGAATCCACTCGCCTGCTGCGACTGGCTCCTTCGTCCTGGACTCTCTGTGGCTCAGGTATGGCCCCTGAGATCGCCACCGCTGCTGCCGCTGCCGCGGCTGCTGGCAAGAGCTCAGATGTGTCTCCTTGTCTGGATTTTCCCTCTCTGGCCTAACTCTCTGTCCTGTGATGGCACACTTGATGTGGTTCTCTGGCTTAGGACTGTTCACTGGAACTGTAAAACTGCTTTCTATGTGAGAGCTTGTTTAGACTCCAGCTTCTCTTCTGCCATCTTCCCGGAACTCGCAAGAATTATTTAAATGGTACTTTATGAACAGAGAGTTAGGTTGTAGTTAGATTTTTTGCTTATGTGTGGTAAATACTTACAAATGGCTTGTGAGGAAACTTTTCTTTCTCTCAATAATCTTTGACTTTGACCTCAAACATCTTTTGACTAACGGTAATATTATTTATAAGTATATACTAACTATGTTAAAATACAGTCATTTAATTTTTTAAATTAGTTTATGGTTGTTTTTTAAAGTGATTGTATTATGTGAATTCAGTTCAACAAATCAGATTATGAGTAAGGTGCATCTTGATCAGTATCACCCCTTCCATTGTTCTGCCTCATCTCTCCAAACACCATTCATATCCTAAAGTTATAAGGTTCCATTTTTACCACATGCAATTACATGTGTGCCTTTGGAGAACTTTCTAAGTTTAATATTTTAAGGTTTAACAAAAATCAGTCCATCAATATTCTGTCCAAATATGACACAAAGTTGTGTATATTTTATATATTTGTTAAAAATCAGACTTTGAGCCATGAACCAGAATCTCATGTCTTTATCCTAGCTACTCAGATGTCTGAAATATGAAAATAATGTTTTGAAGAAATCCTGGATAGGAAAGGCCATGATAATCTTGTCTACATTTAAGCAGCAAATGCCACAATTGAAGATAGGGTTCAAGCCTGCCAGCTTGGCAAAGCTTTGGTCATCACCGAGCCCCAAGTTCAAGCTCCAAACAAACATTACCCTTTGTAAATGTTTTAAGTAGAGAAATAAAAAAACTGTCCTTGTGAGCCATTATGTAATTTTAGCAAATAGAAATATTTTCTTCCTTAGCTGAAATATTAAAAATAAATTATTAACACTTCACAATGATATTTTCAGCCATGATAGACCTTTGCCAAAAGAGAGGAAGGAAGTAATCTCATTTTGGAAAATGATGCCTATATGTTCTTGACAGTGGAGCTGGGCTGATGTTCCTTGCACCTATTGTCTGGACAGTAGATGCTAATAACTTCGTATTTCAATACAGAGGACATTAGGAAGAAGCTTCTCACCAAGAGAAGTTTGAAAATGAAAGTCAATGCATCTTTCAAAAGCATCTGGAAAAAATGGGACCATGTGCTTAAAGAGCAGCATGAGCTCAGGTAAATTTCTGAGGTTTTTGAGCCATATTCTCTGTAACTTTGCAGCTAATTATAGGCACACACTATTTTATTACAATGTATGAGCTGGATTATGCTTTGAGTCTCCTGTTACAGGTTTTGTGTGTGATGGCTCTTGGAATCAACATATTGCTTAGCTAGCCTTAAGCTAATACAGTTAATCAGCAGCCTCACAAGTTTGATTGCTTAATTTATTTTGTAAGCAAGATATTACATTTTCCACTGCCTGCTTCAAACTATGAAACTCTTATTATATCTGCTGCATATTTGGATCACTAACATGCTTCCTCATGACCACTTCTTTTATGAAATAGCCTATACCTAGTCTATAGTCCCAAGACCTGTAAATCTGATCCTGCAATCTCCGCACCCATATAGCTGCAATGACAGGAGTGTACAGACAATCCTGAACCTGACTTGATTTTTACAGAAAATAATTATTTTCCTCCTGTATCTTCAAATCAGCCACATTTGCTAGAAGTCCACAAAGTTTCATTGTCCATTCAAATTATATTTAAATTTGCTTACCACAAGGAAATTTGTTCTCATTTTGTGCACTGAAGTTGAATGGATCAGAACATTAGACTTGTAGCATATTATATCCATGATTTTAAAGAGAGAAATTACATAATGTAATAATGGATAATTTCACCGAGTGGAGTTCATCATCATTTGTCCTGTATAATATCCTCAGTTAGACACATTGTGGAACAAAAAGACTGTTCTCTGCAGAAATTTTTTACAGTAAAATAGGTAAAAATAAATACACATTACATTAATAAATATGAACAAATATGAATAAAGAATACAAAATATATGATGTGCACATTGAATCCATAAACTAGAAAAAATAAATAAAAAGTAATTACTGCTAAAATATTATCTCCTTGAGTTTTCTAGAACTAAGACATGTGAAATAACTTTTCTCTAATCCAGAAAAGAACACACAGTACTTGAGTAAGTCTGAGTCATCAGTTTTATTTTATTTCCCTTCCTCCATTGAGATTACATATCATGCAAATCAACTTACTTTTGACTGTGCTTTACTTTCTCTTTGTTGTTATTTAACTTCACTGTGTTTATTTTATCTTCCACAGGATGAATCTTTATGGAAAAGATATTCAGGAGATGATCTCTTTGTTTCTACTGTCAAACATGCAGTTGGATAAGTTAAAGGAAGAAGCAGAAAATCTGGCTGTTGGTATCCTGGTTAGACCTCTACTTCACTAGTAGTCTATTAGCCCCATTTAATATTGGTTCACACTGACATTCAGGTGGGAAGTTTGAGAACATTAGTCTAGATGGAGAAATTCACAAGGGAGATGAGGTGATGGGATACTGAAATCCCCATTTTGGTTGCTTCTGTGATTAGTATCATGACAGAGACATTTTAGGTTAGGAGTGAGACAGAGCTCAGAGCCAGTGCCACCTTTAGAGAAGAGGAAAAAGCAGCAAATTGTTTTTAGTGGCAGCCATTGGGATATGAACTAGTGAAGTATAAATTCCAAGCACAATCTAAACTATGATTATGATATAGGGATCATGAATTTAAACAAAGAACAACCTGAAAGGTAGTGTCTTAACAGATGAAAATTTAGACTAGTGAGGCTTTTGGCCCATCTATTCTTCTATTCTGGGGATTAATACTGAATCATTTGAATTCAGGGCCTCATGTTTGCTGTGGTGATACCTTTTAACTTGAAATACACTCAAAACTCTTTACAGAGCTGGGTGCTGGAGGCTCACACCTGAATCCTAGCTACTCAGGAGGCTGAGATCTGAGGAACATGGTTCAAGGCTAGGCTCGGCAGTAAAGTCCGAGAGACTCTGATCTCCAATAAACCACTAGAAAACTAGAAGTGGCTGTGTGGCTAAGAAGTAGAGTGTTAGCCTTGAGCTGAAAAGGGCAGGGACGGCGCCCAGGCCCAGAGTTCAAGCCCCACGACCAAAAGAAATGCAAAAGCACTTTACAGCATGTGGTTTAGACAGAGGGAGAGGGGGAAGATTATGTAATGTAATTAATGATCATGTATTTGATGTTAGTATTTAAAACTAAGGATGTGAGGATAGAATGATGAGCATCGAAAAGAATACTAGGAATACTACATCTAGGAATACTGCATCCTGAGACACTACTGAGCTGTAGCATTAAGAAGCATAGCCAGTGCATGTTAAGGAAAATCGATGAATAGTATAGCACAACAACCACAACCTTAACATATGAACCTACTATTTGCTTTCATTTCAAGGTGGCTAGTGGTAGAATGAAAGGGATATTTGCTTATCTCTGTGCCTCTACTTCCTTCTTAATGGTGACCTAACTAAATTACCTACATTATCACATTGGTTTTTGCATCAAAGGAGTTCCTATATAACAATATGCAAATGGAATCTGAACATTGTATCACACATGATTCTTTTTGTAAATGTTTTCTATTGTAAAAATACTGTATATAGATAGGGATTACAGTTACATGAGCAAGGTAATGAATACATTTCCTATCAAGCATTGTTGCCTAGTCCTTTGTTTTTCCCCTAGCATCCCATCCCTCTCACCTCCACAACTACACTCTCCCCACCCAGGCCCCCACCTAAATTGTAAAGTGTCTTATATATCTCATTGTTGCAATGGGTCAACCTTTATCCCTATTTAAGCATTTTGTTTTTTCCCTTCCCCTCCCCTAATTAGAGAAGTGTATATACAAGATTCAGGGCACTGACATCAAATACAGTGAGAACAGGGGTTATACTTTGGAGGAGGAATATATAAAGAAACAAAAAAAATCACATGGTACATTATATACCTTAGAAACAATAGCAAGAAAGAAAAAAAAACACTTGTGTCCCTATCTTGGTGTTAATTTTGCTTAACATCATCTTATCTGATCATATGTACATAACTTTTGAACTTTTCTGCTTGTCCCATGCTTTTTTTGGGGGAGGTGCATTCCTGGGGCCTGAACTCTGGGCTTGGACGCTGTCTTCAGTTCAAGGCTAGCGCTCTACCACTTGAGCAACAGCGCCACTTCCGGCTTTTTTCTTTTTGCTTATGTGGTGCTGAGGAATGGAACCCAGGGCCTCAGGCATGCAAGGCAAGCGCTCAACCACTGAACTACCTTCCCAGCTCTGTCCCATGATTATTTTAGTTGACACTGAGCAGTGACCAAGTTATTTCAAACTCACGCATGGACGATCATAAAATTTAGCATCCAGTGTGTGTGTGTGTGTGTGTGTGCACATGCACATGTGCATGTGTGTGTGCATGCCAGTCCTGCTGCTAAAACTGAGGGCCTGGATGCTAACTCTGAGCTTTTTGCTCAAGGCTAGTGCTCTACCCCTTGAACCATGGTTTAACGTCTGGCTTTGTAGTCATTCCTTAGAGATAAGAGTCTCATGGACTTTTCTTCACAAGCTAGCTTTGCACTGTGATACTCATATTTCAACCTCATAAGTTGTTAGGCTTACATCAAGAAGTCACCTGGTTTAGATATGTGGGTTTTTATATCCTCAAAAACTGTGATCTGTGTTGTGAATATTGTTAAAGCAGATGCTTTGCTACTTAAGGAATCAGAGACAGGATTATTACATAGCTTTCCATGTCAAGGAAGAAAACATATTATTTAAACTTTGTCACAGAATTTACTAAAATAATAAGGGTAATTCAAACTACCATGCTTGATATGGAATTATGTTTTGCCAGAATTATATTTTCTTAGTTACTACATCTCCATTTTTTTTCTTGTAGACTCTGCATCAAAAGCAAAAGGAGGCTTTTCAACAATCTCTAAGCATTCACAGCCAGAAAATAGAAGTCTTGGAAAATTTATATGACCTGAACTTCAAGGTCTGTTATTATATTTGGTATCACAGAAACTTTTCTTACAAAGGTTTATGTAGATATAGCACAGTAAATAGTATTCATTTTTCAAAATTTTGTTTACATTTTGACCTGGCCTGTCTGAAGTTCATCAGCAACTTACTCAAGGCAGTATTGATTTTGTTTAAAATAATGATAAATGCATTTTAGTTTAATTTTAGAATGCATTCCCTGTGACTGGTATTATCCAATTGACAATTAGCCGTATTTCCCTGAGAAATAGGTGTCCTGAGCTCAGTAAATACTTTACTGATTAGGCATAGTCCTTTGTTTCAAAATCCATATCTTATGTGTATAAATAGAGTAAAGCACATTCTGTACTCTCTGATTATTCCATGACACATTTATTTGTCTCATATTTGAGTGGCCCACAAAGTGCTCTTTATGACCATTTATGATTACAAGAAATGGCTAGAGCAAAAATGCTAGTAAATGACTTAAATTTTTGTGAATTCAGAATTATCTGCTGTTATACGTGAATCTTATGAAGTGTTCAGAGACACAGAGACCTCAGCATGGTGCTGACATGCAGTTACTTAGCTTTCAAAGTAAAGTTTCAATGCAAGGTAGTTTAATATTAAGTATTATGTACTTCTTTAATATTTGTATGCACGAAACATAACCATAAAAACACTCACTTTAAACACTTCTGCATAGCAGATGTGTTGATGTTATCCTCTAGAAAACTCTTCATTACTTACAGTTCAGATTCCACAGAAAGTTTCTTCTCAATGTCCCTGCTATATGATGCTAACTAGTGTTAAGAACTTCAGTATTACTTACAGTTCTACATTTCATTGTCTTTCCATCCAATTATCAGGAGACTGATTCTCATCACTGCAGTGGTACTTTCATTGCTGTCTTTATTCTAACACTGGTGTTGCATCAGTTTAGGACCAACATCTTCCTTGTCTGAGTTATAAGATTTATCTGAGTTTGCTTTTTTGTAATAACTATTTTTATGTGCATTCAGTATGATGTCCTTACACACACAACTTTTCTCTTATAAAGTCCTCAGTCAATTCCTACCCAGTTTTTACATTTGCAACCATCCAACCATAGTCACTCCTTTGAAAGCTCTGTTTGGTACATGGATCCCAACCCTCCAGGTTAAAGGCTTTCTCTGATGTCATCCCTTGCCCCTGTGCTTTCTTGATGCTCTTTCCAAGAACTATTTCAGCTTATTTTCTCATTGTAATCATTTTTTACTAATTAGTAGACTTTAATCTCTATAAATTTTGTATTACAAGTTTTGATATATTCACTTTATTTTGTACTTAATGACAGTTTATTAGTATGTATTTACAGTACTATGTATATATGTCTATCAGCTGATATAGCTGTTCTTTTGGCATACAAATTTAAGGATTTGCATTATTATTTTTTATTTTATATTAATTTTTTATTGTAAAAATACCATACAGAGGGGTTACAATTACATGAGCAATGTAATGAGTACATTTCTTATCAAGCATTGTTGCCTCCTCCTTAGTTTCCCCTTAATATCCCTGCCTTCCCACCCACCCTCATCCCCTCTCCCCTCCCCACCCCCAGGCAAAAGTTGTAAAGTTCGTTTTTTGACATAACGCCCTGTACATCTCATTGTTGCAATGGGTCCACATGTATCCTTATTTAAACAATTTGTTTTGTCCCTTCCTTTTCCCAAATTATACCAACATCAAATACAATGAAAACAGGGGTTATAACATGGGGGAGGGATATACAAAGCAACAAAGAAATCATCTTATAAATATGTTAGAAACAATAGCAAGAAATATGTTTTTTATTGTAAAAATACCTTACAGAGGGGTTACAGTTACATGAGCAAAGTAATGAGTACATTTCCTATCAAGCATTGTTACCTCCTCCTTTGTATCCAGAAGTTGGAAGAGACCACATATTTATTTTTCCTTCCCGCCCCCCCCCCCCGTCATGGGCCTGAACTCTGGGTCTGGGCACTGTCCCTCAGCTCTTCAGCTCAAGGCTAGCACTTGAGCCAGAGTGCCATTTCTGGCTTTTTCTGCTTATGTGGTGCTGAGGAATTGAACTCAGGGCCTCATGCATGCAAAGCAAGCACTCTACCACTGAGCCACCTTCCTAGCTCCTTACTTTTGCTTTTCTTATACTACTTAGCACCTAAATTTTACAGTGTATAGTATATCCCCCTGTTGAATACTAGATATGAGACCATTGGTTCATGCCTAAGGTCCCAACTATGGGAATGTATAGTTCATCACTGTCACATTTAGAGAAAATCAAGTGAAAGTTTACTCAGATCACATCTCAATGAAGAAACTGGATATGGCCTTTATACTTGTACTACAATCAAATGGGAGGCTTAAGTATGATAATCACTGTCTAATTGTTCTTGGAAGATTTAGGGGTGCAATCTTCTGAAAAGTACCTAAAGAAAAAAGGAAATGAGGACACAGTTGCAGAGTACTTTCTTAGTAATGGTAAGGCCCATAGATGAAAACCCAATTCTGCCCCCAAACAAGTACACAGTACATGTTCAATGACTTGGACTACCTTCAGATGATTTTACTCCCTCTGGGGAAAATATGTTACATTGACTTCATAATAATAATTGGTCTCTTAGACCAATTGGTCATGTGTATTGTTTGCTAGCTTTACAGTGCTGGGGATTTAAGCCAGACCTTATATTCTAGGCAAGACCTTTAGCTCTGAGCCAGCCTGCCAACTAAATACCCCATATTTTGAAAATTTAAAATTGTATTTCCTAATTATGTCATCTTTAAATGTTTTCCTTTCTTCTAGTTGGCATTGACAGTTCATTATCCAAATTTATCCTAATCAAACCAAGCATTGTATTTCCTGTGATGGAAAAAATTGCCCTAGTCACTCAATTATTTCTCTTTTCATTTTTTAAATGTCAGTCCTAGGGATTGATTTCAGGATCTGGACACTGTCCCTGAGCTTTTGTGCTCAAGGCTAGTGCTTTATCACTGGAGCCACATTCCAAATTCCAGCTTTTTGGCAAATACTTAGAGATGAGTATGTTAGGGATGATCATTCCTGGCCACCAATATTCTCAGATCTCAGGTTCCTTAGTAGCTAGAATTACAGGCATGAGTGAGCGGAATCTGCAATTTCCTTGATGACTTAGGAGTGTTTTAATATTCATGAAATACACAGAATATTTAATTTTGGAATTAATTTCATCACTACATTTTGATGTTTATATATATATATATATTTTATTTATTTATTTATTATTGGTAATGGGGCTTGAACTCTGAGCCTGAGCGCTGTCCCTCAGCTCTTCAGCTCAAGGCTAGTGCTCTACCACTTGAGCTACAGCGCCACTTCTGGTTTTCTGGTGGTTTATTGGAGATTAAATTTTCTCAGACTTTCCTGCCTGGGCTAGCTTTAAACCATAATCCTCAGATCTCAGCCTCCTGAGTAGCTAAGATTACAGGCATGAGCCACCAGTGCTCGGCTTGTTTATACTTTTAGAATATAGATATTTCCTATTTGTAAAATGAAATGAAAACTGGTGCTTTTTTTCTCATTGAGCTGATATTTTAATGGAAAGCTGGGCAGTATAAAAAGTAGAGACTTGCTTATAATTTCTAAGGCATAGAATTGGAACATTAAAAAATATTAGTACATACAAACATTAACTTCCTTACCTTAATAATAACACATTTTAGGTTCCTGCCAATGTAAAATAGATGTAGAAGAATGGCGTTTCTAACGTACAATAAACAATTCAAGATTTCAATACTGCTCAGGGAAAGGTTAAGGTTCAGCTCTTTCATATTTTTTTTTTAATGTGAAAATACCGTACAGAGGGTTTACAATTACATGGACAAGGTAATGAGTACCTTTCTTATCAAGCATTGTTGCCTCCTCCTGACAATCCAGGACTCTTTCCCAGTCCCCAACCCCCATATACTTTGGTATGAATTATTTGATGGGGATGTCAGTAGCCTTGGCAGTCATGCCTATCAGAGCCTGCAACTGTGAACAGGTACTCAGGCTTCATTGAAAACTGGGTACTTTTAAACAAAACATTCTAGAACTTTAAAGAGTTAGAGATTTATCATGACAATGAATTTTTGTCCAATAACTACTTATAAAGAGGGAAAAATGGCTTCTTCCAAATACAAATTGTATTGGATACTCTGAGGTTACATATGCTTAAAAGTGAAATCTAAGGATTCCATTCTTTATGGAATGAAAATCCATTATACTTATATATCTTGCATAACTTATATATATGAATATATATACACATACACTTATATGCACATATGACACTTTTTCTCTTGTAATGGAATCTGGTACTAAGGATGATGCTATTGGTAAAACAAACATCAAATATTCAACACCATGAAGTGATGTGCTAGAAATGAAGCCTGGCTTTCATCCTGGCATCATGGCCACCAACAGCTACCAATTGCTGACTGTTAAGTAGCAGTTTCTTGCCATGTTGCTCTGGCAATATTACTTACAGTTAAACATAGCACAGAAATGGGCCTAGAGAGTGTAGAACAATTCAAGCCATTCTATTTCACATGCCATTGCCAAAAGGACGGGAAATTCAGTATTAATTTTTTCTGTATATCCAGAGAATAGAAGGTGCATCTAATTCCTCATGGAGAAGAATGGCATACTAATTGCCAGACCTATCTACCTTGCCAGGTAGAATGAGAAGTGAGAAATACGTTGGTGTCAGACCATATCTTGGGAACAATATGCTTATTGTAGCATGCTTACAAGTGTGGTTTAAGTCCAGTGAATAACTTTATATACAGAGCAGCATGGTTTCAGATAAGCAAGTTTGAAGAAGACATTTGTCCTTTTTGCCCTCTATGACATTTTTCACCCCAAACATTTTCTTATGTTAGGGAACATTTTCAAAGGTCTTTATTTTTCCAGGAAACTTTCTTTGCTTGTCTCACTTACTACAGGAGTGCAAGGAAACTCAGGAATGCAACAAGAACAGTTCTGGAGGCCAATAATAACACATAAGAGCCTGAAGACCACCAACTACCTACAAGCCCTGCTTCCTCATGTTCATCATAAAACTCATTTTCCTGGGTTTGTCCTCACCTTGGAGTATGACTGTCCTTATTTCATGAAGTAATGATGTACATTGCTCTTTTGCTT
This sequence comes from Dipodomys ordii, assembly GCF_000151885.1. Lineage (NCBI taxonomy): Eukaryota > Metazoa > Chordata > Mammalia > Rodentia > Heteromyidae > Dipodomys > Dipodomys ordii. The sequence goes on along the minus strand of NW_012267394.1, from coordinate 3,427,471 downwards.
CATACAATTAATAAAAAATTCTTCTGTCTTAAAGTATACTTCATCATTTATGTAGTGACATTGAGTTCAGTAGACTAGATTTCTAACGTGAAACCTGAGAACCGTTGTGGGAGTCAAAGTCCTCATCCCACATTCCTGTACAATAGGTAAAGAGGCTTTTGTCGTTAGCCACCTTAGAACTGAATTCTGTAAAAGCCCTGGGAGCGAAGCTGGCATGCAAGAAAAGGGTCCTATTTGGTCACTATCCCAGCAAATGATGGGTCAGATATAGCTACAGGGCACAACCAATTTCTCCCCACTTACCATGCAAACTTATCTTGCAAACACAGGGTTAATTTTGGTGACTACCTTGGGACAAACAGAAATGATTTTAAAAGAAATTATGTAACCTTGCCTATCCTTGGCAAGAACCAAGAGAACCAAATATTCTACCTATTCTAGGAGATCCATTGTTTATCTCCGAATCCAAGAGGCATGGTTTCTGGCACCATTTGAAGTGGAAATGAAAAGTTCAATAAGACAAATAAAATTAGCGTAGCCTTCTCTGTCTATTACATTTTCATTTGGTGTAAGGTTCTTATTTGTTGGCTCTAAAACATTACAGAATTCTCTTTTTATGGGTTTCATTTTGATGATTCAATGTTTATTATGGTTGATATTGTGACTATATCACCTAAAATCTAGCAGGGATAACCTTGTGAGTACTCTAATCATTATCACCAATTCATGACTCTCTTACTGAAACCCAATCTTATGTGCATATATTTTAAGAAATAGGGAGATTGCCTTTGAATGACAATTTGAGTTATTATGTATACTGTATCATGGTGACATGGAGAAGGTGAGGCCCTGAAGTCCCATGCTACATCTAGTAACATAGCAGAGCTAGACTTATGTGACAATGATGTGGTGCACATTCTCATAAAATGAACATTAAAATCCTATCTATCCACATTTGCATGCTTGTTCAGCTATCAATGGCTACAAGAAAAATTTCCTTCTGGTCTTCCAACAGCTAGGAAAGCACGGAGACTGAAGCTGCTCCCAATCAATGAAGAAAAATCCAAGCATTACATTACAGCATCCAAGACGTTGAATTCCACCTGAGTTCATACATACTGGTTCCTTTTTCTCATGATGGTACCTATGATTCACCTATGTGTTGCTGCCTCACAATTCTCAGGAACCAGGAACATGGAATAAGAGGTGGCCCAATATAGGCCTCAGCTCCTGTATTTCTGTGGCTGGCACAAACTCCTCAAAGAGCAGGCCTGAGTGAAGTGCTATAGGAAGAGGGACTGTTAAGGCAGTGGCATCCAAGTCAGCCTCTGTTTCCTCAAATGCAAATTGGGCAGCTTAATTGTCTTCCTGGTTCTTTGGGTAAGAGTACATAAAAAATATATGATAGGAGAAATGGGGCTTTGATGCTGGGAACTTTGTCAGTTCAGGGGAGTCCTGCAGCTCCAATATTGTTCCGTTACTTGGGTCTCCCTCTGAGAGAACTACTAATATTCACCTGCAAGCCAAACTACCCAGAAGTTAAAGCCAATGGATTAAAATGTATAGATCAGTCCATGCAAAGGCAGCAAAATAACAATTTACAAAACAATATATAGAAATGGTTTGGCATTGTGCCTCCAAAGGTACACCCATCAGGCATATGTAAAGCACAGTGTTCTCATATCTAGTACATAAAGAAGACAAATAACAATTTACATACCGTTTCTCAGATCCCTGTAGAGTGATATTTTAAAATTCTGAATTCTGTCAACAATGTATGTGCTAAGGATTGTTGCAGTGTTCTAAACTATAAAGTATCTGTTTCTTGTCCATGAGACACAATGGGATGACCTCCATTATGGCCTCTGTGTTACAGCCTATGGTACTAAAATCCAACCCAGATGGCCTCTAATCTGTGCCCATATGCAAATATTTAACCACTCTGCTTTAGGTCTATCATTTGTAAAATTGAATGATACACTCAAAAACCCATAAAAAATGCTATGAGGCCAGAGGCTCATTTGCTCACATCTGTGATCCTAGGTACTCAGGAGACTGAAATCTGAGGATCATGCTTCGAAATCAATCCAGGCACGAAAGTCCTTGAAACACTTATGTCCAAATAACCACCAGGAAACCAGAAGTGGCACTGTGGCTCAAAGTGGTAGAGTGTTAAGCTTGAGAGGCAAACCTCAGAGACAGTGTCCAGGTTCTGAGTTCAAGCTCCAATGACCAAGATAAAATTTAAATTAAATAATACTTTGAGGTATGAATGAGCATAAAATATAGAATGTAAGAGGTTACAATCACTGAAAAGGGCCCATACTGTCTCAAACTGCCAGAGCTGAATAAATAAAAATTTATCTTTGCAAACGTCCTTTCAGCTGCAAGCTATTGAGTCACATTCATAATTCTAGGTACCTATTGGAAAACTGCAGTTCTGCCATCATTTACCTGCATCTTCAGCACCCAGCACTGCTTCTGTGGATAGAAGACTGAGACCCCAGAGCTTAGTAGCCCTGTATGTCTGTAAGCTCCTAAATGTAGCCCAGTTAATATCATCCATAATTTTGTAAATCTATTTTCTAGTCACATCCCATTTGAACTGCCAACACATACTGTAAGGATAGGGCAAGCATTAAAGGTAGAACCTCTTTGTAGAGAGAAACTCGATGTTAAGTTTTAAAGGAATGTCTCAGAAGTAGAGACTCAGAGAAATTAAGGGAGTTTGACAAGTGTGGTAAATAACAGTGAAATTCAAAAAAGGCCAGGAAAACTGGAAGGTAGAGTTTTGGATCTGATAAAAAGTTTGAAATGTGTTTTTGTAAATGTCAGCTAAACTTTATCTGGAATGAAACAACGGGGGAGCCTGGAAATGTAACTTTTGCTTTGATGACTTACTGCTTTGTTTATTGAAATTATTATTGTTATTTGTGATCGCTGACTCTAGTTTTGCTTCTGTAAACTTGCTTTCTATCATGTACACTGCAACCCGTGTGTGTCCTGCTTGCCCCTTTAAATCCCAGCTGCAAAAAGAACTTGGCTGCTGTTCTTCACTGTCCCAATATAAGGGGGAACAGTCGCTGTGGCTAGTAAAGATTCCCAGCCCAATTGACTAAGTGTTAATGACTCCTTTCTTCGATTGTGGGTTTGCATCCCACCAGACCCAGGAAGTTGGGATATTTCACAAAGGGATTCCTGAACGACAGCCCTCCTTTGCAACTGGGTGACTAGAGAAGTCTTACCTGGGCCTCGTTCAGGCCAAGGATCCTGAGGTGAAACCTGAGTCTCCATCTAAGTGGAAGGCCCCCAATTTCTAGATGTTTCTAAGTAGGTTTGAGGGTAGAATTGGGAATGTGGGTGGGGACCCTCATTTTAGTCCCCTCAACAGGTTAATGCCAAAGCTCAGCTTTACTGAGATCTTCATTCCCACTGGGCTTAGCTGCATAGCTGGTGCAAGGGTGGAAATTTCCTGCATCATGGCACCTCCTTTCCTGTGATCCAGCAGCACTGGGTAATGTGAGAACCTGAGGGGTGGGAAGTGTCTGCTTCCAGGGAGGAGATGTTGGGGGGAGGGAGCGGAGAATCCACAAGAGGCACAGCAAAAAGCATGCCTCCTGGAACAGAGCAGTGACAGGCTCTCCTCAAGCCTAAGGAGCCCTGGCTGGACTGAAAAGGAGAACTGGACCACTGGAGAGGCCTGAGGAGAACTAAGTCAGCCTGAAGGGAAATTCAGGCTGGCAGAGAGGCATGAGAGACCCAGACAGGAGGAGAAGCTTGGAGAAACCAGGGCCAGCATAGAGGCCTGCAGAAAGGCCTGCACAGGGATGAGAGGCCTGCAGACAAACAAGAGGCCGAGAGGCCTATGGTGAGCCTGGAGCACTGAACTGAGCAGAGAGGCCTGAAGAGAGGCCATCATGCCTATGAAGAGCCAAGAGGCCTTCACAGAGGTCTGTGGAGAAGCAAAACCGCCTGTAAAGAGAGATAGACCTTCAGAGAGCCAAGGGGCCTGCACAGAGTCCTGCAGAGAGTGGAGAGGAGTGGAGACTTCCTAACACAGGAAGTCTAAACTATGGCACCCAAGGCAAGCATTCCAAGGCCTCTAAGCCAGTTCAGGATATGGCAAGATGTTCCCCTCAGAATCCAGGTAAATCATGCAATGTCTACGTTTGGTGATCATGAGCCAACCTATCATGCAAGGCCAAACTTCTACCAGAGCACTGTCTGTCCAATATCTTGACCTGTGCAACACATAGAAAACTATTGTCTACATCCTGAGTTTTTTCCTGGGATTCCAAGCCTTTTCAGATGCTGGATGTTGCTTCTCTGTCATGAGCTTGTTGTGGCATTTAGGGAGAAAATTTCAATGTTACCATTCTGGGACTGGACACAGCAATAGGAATTCTAGGACAGCTTTGTAGATCTATGCAGTCATCACTTAAAACATGTCTCATGAGTAGGATAGGACACAGGTCAGGCTGACTTCTCTGTTAAGCTGGTGAGACAAATGTTTCTGCAGACTGTTCCCAGGCCCTGACCAAATTCTATCTGATATGTATGCATAGGATTCCATTCATCAGTGTCTGTTTTGACAACTTTTGATAGAAAATAGTCCAAAGTACTCCCAAATGAAGACATGCATCCAGGGAACTGAACAGAGCAGGACATTGACACTGAAGTAATTTACCTTCTTTTTTCTTTTAAAGGCAGCAAACAATCCAGCAATTCAAAGCATTGGGGACTTTGGTTCATTCTTTTTTTAATGTATTTTTATTATTGATTAAGTGATTACATAAATTTCACAAATTTCATAGTTTTGTGAGATGGTGATACTTAGTTAAAGTCACAAACACATTCTAACCTTCATGAGGCAAATTGTCATTATCGTAGTCTATAAAGTTTGTGAATTCTATGAGCTTTGACAATATAATTTCTTCCACATTGGGTGATCTGTACATTTCTTTCGTTTTGCTTAGTGTTAACTGTTTCCTTTATCCCTCTCCTTCTCTCCCTCCCATTGCTGCCCTTGAGTTGCTTTGTTCATTTTCACCAATGTCCAGTGCAGCTGATGGGTTCCACTGTTGTATGTTTTCCCCTGTTTCCCTCTGACTCTATGTCTTCCTACTAGTTTCCTCCATATGTGCATATATATGCCATATATGTGGTCATCAGCATCGGGTCATTTATCAATGATACAAGATGATTAGAGGCCCTTTGTTTCTTGAGTTTTTATTTATTTTGTCATACCACTTTTTGGGTTTAACTTCCACATATCAGGGAGACCATATGCCATTTGTCTCTTTGCTCTTGGCTTACCTCACTCAAAATGATTTTTTCTGATTTCATCCATTTCCCTGGGAATGCCATTATTTTGTCCTTTCTAATGGCTGCTTAATATTCCATTGTATGTAGGTTCCACAAGTTTTGGATCCATTTGTTTGTAGTGAGGCAACTGGGTTATTTCCATATCTTGGCTATTGTGAACAGTGCTGCAATGAACATGGAGGTGCATGTGTCCTTGTATCCTGGTTCCTGTTGCTCAGGATAGATTCCTAGCAGTGGTATGGCTGGGTTGTAGGGAGGCCTATATTTAGCTTTCTGAGGAACCTCCAGACTGTTTTCCAAAGTGGTTGTATTAGTGTACATTCCCACCAGCAGGGCAATAGGATTCCTCTTTCTCTGCGTCTCCTCCAGCATCTGTCGTTGGCTGAATTTAGTATCCAGGCCTTTCTGACTGGGATAAGGTCATTTCTCAGGGTTGTTTTTATTTGCATTTTCCTTCTGCCAGGAATGGTGAACATTTCCTCATGTGTTTCTTTGCCATTTTTATCTCTTCTTCTGAAAAGTCTCTCTTTAGTTCCCTTGCCCATTTAGTAATTGGTTTGTTAGATTTGGGAGGGAATAGTTCTTGAGTTCTCTGTATATACTGTATATTAGGCCGAGCGTGTTGTGGAATTTAGGGAGAAAATTTTGATGTTACCATTCTGGGGCTGAGTAGAGCAATAGGAATTCTAGGACAGCTTTGTAGATCTGTCCTCACTTAAAACATATCTTATAAGTAGGATAGGACATAGGTCAGGCTGACTTTTCTGTTAAGCTGGTCAGACAAATATTTCTGCAAACTGTTCCCAGGTCCTCAACAAATTCTGTCTGATATGTATACATAAGATTCCATCCATCCATGCCTGTTTTGACAACTTCTGATAGAAAATACTCCAAAGTACTCCCAAATGATGACATGCATCCAGGGAGCTAAATAGAGCAGGACATTGACATTGAAATCATTTACCTTCTTTTTCTTTTCATGGCAGCAATTCAAAGCATTGGGAACTTTAGTTTATTCTTAACACCAGAAGAAGTGAAGTAATTTGTTTGAAATGACTTTTGCTCACTCATAAACTACTCTAGTAAACTTATGTTCACTTAATGTGCATTGTATAAGTCACACCAATCAAATAAATATCGTGTTTCCTTTACACTCAGTTAAAAAAAAACCTCCTGTGATTTCTCCAAGGGATTGAATTATATAACATGTTTCAGAAGTTTCAAGGTATGTTATATGATACATTGTATTTTAAAAAAACACCTTGTTTTAAAGCCAAGACATTTGTATTGAAAAGTTTACTTGTAGCCTACAGAAACTCACCAAAAGCCAACTTCTCATACACAAGATAATATGGAAGGTTTATATCTCACCTTCATATTTGAATTTTCCCTTTTCTATACATTTTTACTTTCTGAGGAAGTTTCTTGATTGTTCTTTTAGCCCATGCTAGCTTTATACTCCTAAACGTTATTATTTCACCCCAAGTTTGTTTTGGAAGATCTGGATACTTTAGTGTGGGCAAAAACTCAGGGTTGAGACTTTCTAATTACACATTCTATTGGTTGATGGGAAGAACTTGGTTCTTCTAAAGATGAGTTAAGGGTGACAATGATATATTCCACACTGTGAAATTTTAGGGGAAAAATTGGATAAAATACTGTGTAGTCCTGTGTATGTCACACAAGAAGCAATAATGATGCATCTGTTTTTTCTACCTGGTGTGCATACATTTTCAGTACAGTTATTTTATACTGTTGTATCATTTCTTTTCCATTTTTGAGAGAAGGTCAATATAAACTGCTTGCTCTTAATTGGACCTTGATATTTATGTTGCAGTTAAAACTTATAGATAACCAAAATTAATATTATTTGAAAGTGATTCTTAGAGAAGCTGAATCAAACCAAAATTTGAAGTTACTGACATGCATTTCATTGTGTCAAATGTCACACTCTAACAAACACTTAGAAGTTAGTTAGCTTTTTGTTTGAAGTATAATAAGCCCTTTCAAACAGCTTGCTTGATGAGTGCTGGTTGCGCATATCTATAATTCCAAACACTCATGAGCCTGAAAATTTAGAATCACAGTTTGATGCCAGCACAGGCAGAGATGTTCTTGACATTCTACTGTCCAATAAATTACAAAAGGACTTAGAAGTGGAGCTGTGTTTCAAGAGTTAGAGTGATAGCCTTGAACAAAATAAGGTCAAGATCAGTTCCTAGGCCATCAGTTCAAGGTACAGGACTGGCCCAATATTTTAAAAACTCACAAACAAATGGATTGTGAGGAAAAATATTTGTTTCTTTAAATAATCTTTGATTTTGACTTGAAATATCTTTTGACATAGTGAAAATTTTCCACAAAACTCAGTGACTACATTAAAATAGATATTTTTATTTTTTGTTTATTTATTATACTAAAGTAAGTTATATAGGTGGATTTCAATTCAGTAGACCATATTATTAACACAGTACTTCTTGATCAATGTCACTTCTTCCATCATTCTGCCCCACCTCTCCAAACCCCTTCATATTCTAATGTTATATGGTTTGATTTTTACCTCATGCAATTACCTGTATGCCTTTGTAGAACTTTGTAAATTGAATACTTTGTGTTTTTACACAAAGCAGTCCTGTCTACATGTGACAAAACATTGGAGTATGTTTAGTATATTTGTTAAAAATTTGGCTATGCCCTGGGTCATGGAAGAGATCAGAAAGGAAATTTAAACATTCATGGTATTTAAAAAAATTAACACAGATATTACTAGCTCTCTGGGACACAGCAAAGGCAGTTCTCAGAGACAAGTTTATAGCTCTGAGTTCCTACATCAACAAATTGGGAGATCTGAAACCAACAATTAAATGAGGCACCTGAAGCTCCTTGAAAAAGAGCAACACAGTTAACCCCAATTCAGTAGATGAAAACAAATAAAAATAAATCAGAATTAAATGAATTAGAATCCAAAAAACATAGAAAGAATCAACAAAACGAAGAGTTGGTTCTTCGAAAACATTAACAAAATTGGCAGACTCTTATCATATCTTATCAGAAAAAGAAAAGAACACACCCAAATAAACAAACTCAGAGATGAGATGAAAATATCACCATAGAAACAACCAAGATACAGAACATAATAAGGGAATGCTTCTCAAACCTTTGTACTAATAAGTTTGAGAATCTGGAAGAAATGGATCATTTTCTAGCAAATATTGACAAGCTCAAACTGAACCAAGATGATTCAAACCAAATTCACAGACCCATATGAATTATTGAAATAGAAACAGCAATAAGAGCCCTCCCAGAGCTGAATTCAACAAGGCCTTCAAATCAGAACTCACACCATTACTCCTCCAAATCTTAAATGAAATTGAAAGTGAAAGTTCACTACCAAAATATTCTATGAAGCTATCATAACCCTCATCCCAAAACCAGGCAGGGACTCATCAAAGAAAGAGAACTATAGACAGATTTCTTTGATGAACCTTGTTGCAAAACTTCTCAACAAAATTTTGGTAAACTGACTTCAACAACTCATCAAAGAATCGTACACCACAATCAAACAAATGTCATTTCAGGGATGCAAACCTGGTGCAATAATACACAAATCAATTAATATAATTCAACACATCAACAAGAGCAAGGATAAGAGCCATATAGATGCAGAAAAAGCATTCAACAAGATCCAACACTCCTTTATGATGAAAGCTCAGGAAAAACTAGGAATTCATGGAATATTCCTCAATATAATAAAGGCTGTGTATGACAAACCTACAGCCAGCATTATGCTTAATGGTTAAAAGGTAAAGCCATTTCATCTAAATTCAGGAATGAGGAAAGGATGTCTGTTTTCTCCACTTCTCCTCAATTAAGTAGTAGAATGCCTAGATAGAGCAATAAGACAAGATACAAACATAAAAGTGATTGAAATAGGGAAAGATGAAGTAAAACTCTTCCTCTTTGCAGATAACATGATCTTGTATTTAAAAAATACCATGGACACCACACCCAAGATACCCAAGCTGATTCAAAACTTCGGCAAAGTAGGAGGGTATAAAATTAACCCTCAAAAATCAATAGCTTTTCTGTATGCCCATATAGAAAGAGCACAGCTGAAATCAGGAAAGTAATTCCTTTTGTAATAGCCCAAGAGAAAATAAAATATCTAGGAGTTAACTAAAGAAGTGAAGGAACTCTATAATGAAAACTTTAGCAACCTGAAAAAGGAAATTAAAGCAGAACTAAGAAAGTGGAAAAACCTCCCATGCTCCTGGACTGGGAGGATGAATATCGTGAAAATGCCCAAACTGCTAAAGGTTATCTACAAATTCAATGTGATAAATATCAATATCCAAACCTCATTCTTCAATGAAGTAGAGAAGCAATACAACTATTTATATGGAACAATAAAAGACCCTGAATAGCAAAAATAATCCTTAACAGAAAGAACAGTTATATAGCTGTAGAAAGCCCATGGATTTGCGAGAACATCTTCACTAGCCATACAAAAGACAAGGGTCTCATATCTAAAATATACTTAGAACTCAAAAAATTAAATCCCCCAACAACAAATCCTCAAAGAAAGAACTGCCTGATTAATAAGTGGGCTAAAAGCTTAGAGACTTCTCTGAAGAGGAAACAAGAATGGCCAATAGAAACATGAAGAAATGCTCAATGTTGCTAGCTGTAAAAGAAATGCAAATTACAACATTCAGATTCTACCACAACACAGTTAGATTGGCTATAATAAAGAAATCTAATATCAATATTCCAACCTCATTCTTCAAGGAAATAGAAGCAACCCCAAAATTCATATGGAACAATAAAAGACTCAGAATAGCAAAAATAATCCTTAGCTGAGAGAACAATGCTAGAGGAATATCAATACCAAATTTCAAATTCTACTACAAAGACATAGTAATCAAAACAGCTTTGTACTCGTACAAGAACATACCTGGAGATCAATGGAATAGAATTGAACACCCAGAAATTAACCAACAGACCTATAGCCACCTAATCTTTAATAAGGGAGCTTAAAAAATAGAATGGAAGAAAGCCTTTTCAGTAAATGGTGCTGACAAAATTGGTTAAACACCTGTACAAAACTAAAGCTAGATCCTTATAATCCCCTGCACCAGAATCAACTCCAAATGGATCAAAGACCTCAAAGTCAAAGCAGACAGCTAGAAAACAGTACAGAAAGGAATAAGAGAAACTCTAGGACTCCTTAACACAAGCCAAAATGTTCTTAATAAAGACTCAGAAACAACAAATCAAAGAAAGGTTGGACAAATTAGATTGCATGGAACTGCAGAGCTTTTGCATGGCAAAGGACCTAGCAAGCAAATTAAATAGAAACCCCACAGATTGGGAGAAGATCTTCACTAGCTGTTCAATGGACAATGGTCTCATGTCTAAAATATATGTAGAACTCAAAATTAATTCCCCCAACAACAAGTCTTCAAAGAAGCAACCACCTGATTAGTAAGTGGGCTAAAGACTTAAAGAGAGATTTCTCTGAAGAGGAAATAAGAATGTCCAATAGACACATGAAGAAATGCTCAACCTCTCTAGCCATCAAAGAAATGCAAATCAAAACAACATTGAGATTCCACCTCACACCAGGTAGAATGGTTATAATCAAGAACTTTAATAACAACAGATGCTGGAGGGGATGTGGCCAAAAGGGAACCCTACTGCATTGTTGGTGGGAATGTAAACTTGTTCAACCACTTTGGAAAGCAGTATGGAGGTTCCTCAAAAAACTCCACATAACGTCGAAAAACTAACTTTACAACTTTGGCGTGGGGGAGGGAGGAAGTGGGGGAACAAGGGAGGATGGGGGGGATAGGGGAGGATGGGGGAGTGAGAAGGGACGGTAAGGGGAATCAAAGGAGAAGGCAACAATGCTTGATAAGAAATGTACTCATTACCTTTCTCATGTAATTGTAACCCCTCTGTACAGTATTTTCACAATTTAAGAAAATTAATAAAAAAAAGACTCCACATAGAGCTCCCCTATGACCCAGCAATCCCACTTTTGAGCATTTACCCAAAATTTACAAGTAAGGCCATACTAATCCTACCAGCACATCTATGTTTATTACAGCATTATTCACCATAGCTAAGGTATGGAACCAACCCAGATGTCCCACAGTAGATACATGGATCAAGAAAATAGGTTCCATGGTTTCCCTTATTTGCAATAACTCATATATGTCTAGGACAAGCAGAAGAGTTCAAAAGCTATGTACATATGACCATTTAACCTAATGGTAAGCGAAATGAACCCCAAGATAATGACACAAGTGATTTTAGCTTTCTTGTCATTCTTTTTAATGTACTTATAGTGTACTATGTGATTGTCTTTGTTTCTTTGTATGTTCTTTCCCCGTGGTATAATCCCTGTTGTCAGTGTATTTGATTCTGCTGTTCTGTTTTTAGTGCCCAAGTCGCAGGACCTCCAGCAAGAAGACCACCAAGAGTCAGACATTCCGAAATGCAAAAGCAAGGTTTTACTTAGACGGGCTGCAGCTTGGGCCTCGTCCTACACTCTGACACAGCAGAACCTAGGAGGAGACACCTGAGCTAAACATTTGCAGGGCTTATAAAGGCAAACAACCAGGTGTTTGGATTACCACCACATGTTGCTCTGCTAGCTGAGATAATTGGTGGTCTAGGTTTGCTCACAGGATTTGCTTATCTTTGGTTTACTTTACTCTTTCAGTTTAAACAAGCAACAAATGGTCACTGCCTCAAAAATGGAGTTAACCCTTAACCTGTATCTTGTATATACAGTTTTCTAATTTTGGGAGGGGAAGGGATATAGGCTGACCCAATCTAACAAAGAGCTGTACAAGACACTATGTTGAAATCAAACTTTACAGCTTTGCGGGGAGGGGATCCTGGGGGAGATTGGGGTAATGAGGGGTCTGGGGGGGAGCGGGGTGTGGGGAGGGAGGATTTGTTCAGGTACGGAGGAAGGGATATTTGGGGATAAACAAAGGAAGGGGTAACAATGCTCAACAGGAAATGGACTCATTACCTTGCTGGTGTCACTATAAACTCTGTACAGTATCTTTACAATAAAAATATACTTAAAAAAGAAATCATCTTATGAATATGTTAGAAACAATGACATGAAAAAAAAACCATTGGAGTCCTTATCTTGGGGTTCATTTCGCCTAACATCAACTTATCTGACCGTTTCTGCGTGTCTCAGACATATACTAGTTATTGCAAATAAGGGAAACCATGGGACCTATGTTTCTTTGGTCCTGGCTTACTTCACTTACTATAATTTTTTTCCGTCTTTCCATTTCCTAACAAATGGAGCAATGTCATTCTTTCTGATGGAGGCATAGAATTCCATTGTGTATATAAACCATATTTTCTTTATCCATTCATCTACTGAACATCTCATATGTTTTATGTGATAGTTATCCAGTGATTTGGACTGAAGCCACAGCTTCTCAGCTAGGCAAAAACTTTAGCTCTGAGCCAAACCACCAACCAAGTACCCAAAGTTTTGTAACATTAAAATTGGGTTTTCTGATTTTGACCTGTTTGATTTTTGGTTTCAGTTGACATTATCAGTTTCTTGTCCTAAAGGAACCAAGTTTTGTGAGGGAATTTTACCTAGTCACACAATTATTTTTCTTTCCTTCATTTTACCTGTTTTGTAGATTAAAATCACAGCCTGTAGGAGGTCTCTGGGCCTTTGTGCTCAAGGATAATACTCCACCACTTGAACCACAGTTCTACTTCTAGGATTTTGATGGATAATTAGAGATAAGTGTCTCACAGACTTTCCAACCTGGGCTAGTTTCCAAATAATATCCTTAGACCTCTGGTCTTCAGTAGCTAAGATTACAGATGCTAGTGACCAGCAACTGTAATTTCCTTTTTTTATTGTGAAAATACTGTACAGAGGGGTTACAATTACATGGACAAGATAATGAGTACATTTCTTATCAAGCATTGTTGCCTCCTCCTTTGTTTGTTACCTTATTCAGTATTTTGATTTTTGTGTAATATACAGAATGGTTATATTTGGAATAAAATTTAATGATTATGCCTTTTGAAATGTAGATTTCTTCCTATATATGAAAAGAAATCTGGTGATTTCAAACAGAACATTCAAAAATTTCAAAAGCTAGAGAACTGTCATGACAATGATGTGTTACTAATAAATATTTATATAGAGAAATAATAATTCATTCCAATCAAAAATTCTGATGGAATGTAAATATTTATGCATAAAATTGAAAAAAATGATTGATTAAGGCATTGTAAAGATTATTGAAAAAAATATAGTGCTTAAACTTAAGAGGTTAAACAAATTTATCACCACAGCCCTTGTAATGGTGACTGGAGGTAAGAATGCTGCTATTGTTTTAAAACCATATATATATATATATATATAAATATATATATTTACATATATTGAGGGGTATACAGCTGAAGTGAACCTGGGGGTTAGTCCTCCCACCAAGGTCACCAACAGCTACCATTCTCTGAATGCTGAGTGGTAATTGATTGCCATTTTTTGGGGGGGGTCCAGTCGTGGGGCCTGCACTCTGGACCTGGGCACTGTCCCTCAGCTCTTCAGCTCAATGCTAGTGTCTACCATTTGAGCCACAGCACCACTTCTGGCTTTTTTTCTTTTTGCTTATGTGGTGCTGAGGAATCCAACCCAGGGCCTCATGCATGCAAGGTAGGAACTCTACCATTGAGCCACCTTGCCTGCCCCTTGGTTGCCAATTTTGTCTAGCAATATTAGTTTGCAGCTAAGTCCATCCCAACCAGGGACCTAGAGAATCTAGAGCAAGTCAAGCCAATTAATTCTGCATACCACTGCACAAAGAACTAGTGAGTCAGTTTTGATTTGGACCTGGATACCCACTGAAGGGAAGGGTCCACCCAGTTCCTCCTGGAGAAGAATGTCAAATGAATAGCAAGATCTATATGACTTGCCATGTAGAATAAGTAGTGAGGAATACATTGGTGACAAAATCTATATTGGGAACAAATGCTTAAGTTTGTTTACAACTGTGGTTTCAGGCTAGTAAATAACTCAATATCCTGAGTAGCATGCAGTTCATGCATTCAGTTCAGTGAGTTTGAGGAAGATATCTGTTTTATTTGTTCTCTATGTTGTTTTTCTCTCCAACCATTTTCCTATACAAAGGAACTCAAGAAGTTATTTATGTTTCCAGGCAAGTGTACCGTATCACTCTGACCGGGGAAACGTAGGAACGTTGAGAAAAAAAGCAAACAAAACTCTGGAGGCCAATGCTACCACATCAAATACTAAAGAATCTGAAGACCAAAATCTGAACAGAAGCCCTGCCTCCTCATGCTCATCCAGAGACTCATTAGCCTGGGCCCTTCTGTAAAACCCTCACTAAACTAGGAGCATGACTGTAGCATTTTCATGAGGAATCAGTGTACACTGCTCCTTTTGCCTGTCAAAATAAAGTTTCATTTTCTATTAAAGTATACTTCATCTTTTATGTAGTGTTATTGAGTTCAGAGAATGAAAGTGCTAGAGTCATGCCTGAGAACTGCTGTTGAAATCTGGATCCTCATCCTACATCTGTGTGTAAAAGAGGCTTTCTATTTAGCCACCCCTGAATTCTGGGACAGTTGCAGGAGAGATGTTGACATGCAAGAAGAGGGTTACTGTCCCAGCAGTTGATGGGCCAGATATAGCAAAGTACCACCTATTTCTCCCCATTTGCCACCAGCAGTGTCCTGCAGACAGAGGGTACCTTTTGGTGAATATACTCTGGTGAAAAGAAAGGGTTTAAAAGAAACAGTGTTACCTTGGCCAACCTTGGCTGAGTACTATGGCACATAGTTTTACCTTGGCCAAACTTGGATGAATATTATGGCCTGCACCTTATGAATACAGGCATCCACCTATTGTAATAGATCCACTTTAAATCCTGGATCCACTGGAGATATCGTTTTTGGCCCCCATTTAAAATTAAAGTGAGAGGCTAATACTAATAAAAGTAGTGCATTAATTTCCACATATTGTTTTCCTATTTTGAGTAACTTACTCGCGTTTTAGCTTTTTTGGCTTTAGACAATTCTGTTCTGATTGGGTTCACTTTGATTATTATTAAGGGTAGCACTGTGATCATCACATCTGAAGTATTACAGGGATAATCCAGTGAGTAATGTTATCATTATTGCAACCTCATGACACAGAAGAAATTTAGATTATCCTGTAGCACAATCTTGCACATATTTTAAGATATTTTGGGAGATTGTCTTTGAATGAAAATTTGTGTTATCATGCTGAAATGGTGAAGGTGAGATCAGAAATTATCAGGTCACATATCATGACAGAAGAAAAGGAAGACCTGAGTGACTGTGTTGGGGAAAGGTTATTTCACACTCCATACTATGGTTCCCATTCTGCTAGTGTGAGTATTGAAAGTTGGGTCTCCCTCATTGCTCGATAGTTTGGCTACTCAACAGGCATAAGAAAAAAATTCCTGTTGGTGTTCCAAGAATTAGTATGTGATGTAGGTCTGAGGTTCTCATAACCACTTGTAGAAAACAAAGCATTGTCGATACAGCCATGCATACTATGGATGTCACATGCATTCACTTGGGAATTGATGAATTCGTCTCATGATATCCCCCTTGTGGTCATGGGTTAGAAAGCTCATGGCAGCTATGATTCACCTATGTGTTGATCTTTCATAATTATCAGGAATATGGATTTAGAGGGTGACATAGTATGGGATTAACCTCCTACAATGTGTGGCTGTAACAAAAGCCTCAGAGGTGCAGGCCTGAGGGGAGAGCTATAGGCATTATGGATTGTGGTAAGAGAGTAGCATCCAGGTCAGCCTCAGTATCCTCAAATGCAAACAGGGCTACTTAAACGTCTTTCTACTTCTCTCCATGAGGACACACAAGAGCTTTGATAGTGGGGTATTTGAGAGTTCACAGACCGCCTACAACTCCACAACTTGTTCATCTAACTGAGTCCTCTTCTGAGAGTACTGTTAGTATTCGCATGTAACCCAAAGCTCTCGGGGTCTAAAGGCAAAAGGATTAAGAGAAGGCTGCAAAAATAACTATTTATAAACCAATGTTCAAACAAATAAATTGAGATTGTACCTAAAATGTATCATGTCTAATATATATATATATATATATATGCATACACACATATAGATAGATAGAGATGTAGATATAGATAAGGCCCAGTGTTCCCATAGCCACTACATGAATAAGAAAAACAGGAATTTATGTATGGGTTCTCAGATCCCTGTTGAGTGACCTATTATGATTCTGATTAGTGTCAACAACATATATGCCAAGGTGGGTCAATGTTTTCCAGGACTAATATGAAGCATATGATTATTGTCTAGGAGACAGGGTGCCCTATATCATGGGCTCTTTGTTATAGCCTGCATGATTAGTTGAGAAGCTACAAAAATGTGCATATTTCTTTAAAAACATGATCTATGATAGTCATGTGCTAGGCCCAGCCAATCAGCTAGAGGACAGTTGGATCATGTGCAATGCAGCCTCCATTTTGGACTCCTTTGAGGTTTCTCCAATGCCACCCTTCCATCAATGTTGGTGAGGTGAGGGCCACGGTGTAAGGAGCTGGGTGCAAATTGGACAGGGACAGTTAGGAGCCTGCTCTACACGAAGTACAGTTTTGGGGAAATGGGACCGGTGTGGCTTCAGTAAATGGGGGAACAAAGAAAGAGTCTCGGAAAAGCTGCTCTCATTTGTGAGAGGGTGACTGGAAAAGTCTCATCTGGGTCTCGCTTAGGACAAAGTTCTTAATGAGAAACCTGAGTCCTGGTCAACGTGGTTGGACCCAAGTTTCTGGAAGCTTCTGAGTGGGTTTGAGAGTAGAATGGGGGACATGGATAGGGATCCTCAGTTTCTGCCCCTCAGCAGGGC
The DNA here is from genome assembly GCF_000151885.1 of Dipodomys ordii. Lineage (NCBI taxonomy): Eukaryota > Metazoa > Chordata > Mammalia > Rodentia > Heteromyidae > Dipodomys > Dipodomys ordii. Next base: position 3,410,203 of record NW_012267394.1, on the reverse strand, counting down.
AAAGCCACATCTCAGCCATGTCGAGGTGTTCATTCCCACTCAGCTTTGCTGACAGCTGCGTAGCTGGCGACGGGTGGGGGGGGCGGGCAATGGATTTTTCTGGGTCATGGTACCTCCTTTCCTGTGATGCAGTGGCAGTAGATAGCACTGCGACTGAGATGCAGGACCAGTACTTGTCCTCCTGATGGGGAAGACACCAGACAACACATAGCACAGTGAGACAATTGGACAGACACACCTACAGGAGCTGGCAGGCTCCTGTAGATATAATTAAAGGTGCCACTTATCACCTGCTTCCTTCACTTTTATGTCAGGTAGGAAAACTCTGGTTGAAAGGATGGCCTGTAAATTAATCTCTGTTCCTCTTCCTGTTTCTTTAGTATATGTTTGTGTTCCCAAATTTCAGGAGCCTTTTGTGCCTAACACAGGAAATCTGAGCCACGGCACCCAAGGCAAGGAATCATCACCATGATCATTCCAAGTCCTGTAAGGCAGCTCAGTATATGGCAAGCTGTTCCCCTCAGAATCCAGGTAAATCATGTGATGTCTAGGTTTGGAAATCCTGAGTCATCCTATCATGCAAGGCCAAGCCTCTACCAGAACACTGTCTATCCTATATCTTCACCTGTGCAACACATACCAAACTATGGTCTAGGTCCAGAGTCATTTCATGGGATTCCAAGCCTTTTCAAATGCTGGATGTTGTTTATCTGTCATGAGCTTGTTGTGGCATTTAGGGAGAAAATTTCAATGTTACTATTCTGGGACTGGACAGAGCAATATGAATTCTAGTACAGCTTTGTAGATCTGTGCAGTTCTCACTTAAAACATGTCTCATGAATAGGATAGGACACAGGTCAGGCTGACTTCTTCTCTGTTAAGCTGGTGAGACAAATATTTCTGCAAACTGTTCCCAGGCCCTGACCAAACTCTGACTGATCTGTATGCATAGGATTGCATCCAGCAGTGTCTGTTTTGACAACTTTTGATGGAAAATTGTTTGAAGTACTCCCAAATGAAGACATGAATCCAGAAAACTGAACAGAGCAGGACATTGACATTGAAATCATTCACCTTCTTTTTCTTTTCATGGCAGCAAACAATCCAGCAATTCAAAGCATTGGGGACTTTGATTTATTCTTAACACCAGAAGATGAAGTGAGGTAATTTTTTGAAATGAATTTTGCTCACTCATAAACTACTATAGTCAACTTATGTTGTTCTATGTGTATTCTATAAAACAAATGAGTATGATGTTTCCTTACATTTAATTTTCTTTACATTTAATTTCTCCACAGGATTGAATTGAATAATATGTTTCAGAAGTTACAAGGTAGGTTTTATGATACATTGTATTTCAGAGAAACTTGTTTTAAAGGGAAGAATTTTGTACTGAAAAGGATAACCTATGACCTACAGATATGTACTTGATGCCAGTTTCTCATACGCAAGTTTAAGTAAGGATTCATCTCATACTTTTATGTTATAATTTTCCCTTGTCATTTACATTTTTGATTTCTGAGGATGGTTCTTGCTTGCTGTTTTAGCCCAGGCCAGTTTTAGACTCCTACATCTTCCTTTCTCAGCTTAGGTGTTTTTCAGACCTACGTGTGGGTAATGACTGTGGGCTGAGCTTGATGTGAAGAACTTGGCTCTTTGAATGCTAAGATAAGGGTGACACTTTTGTATTCTATGCTGTGAAATATAAGGAAAATACTGTCTAGTCCTGTTTAGGTCACACAGGAAATAATGATACATTTGGTGTTTATATCTGGTGTGCATATATTTGTGGCACAGTTATTTTGGATTATTTTCTCATTTCTTTTCCATTTGTTGGAAAGGTTTTTGTAAACGTCATACTTGTAAACAGGTTCTTCATATTTATATTGCATTTAAAACGCATGTAATATATAACCAAAATCAGTATTAGTTGAACATGATTCTTGAAATGGCAGAGTCAAACTTTAACTTGAAATTGAAATTACTGATACTTGTTTCATTGTGCAAGACGTCACATTCTTACAAAGGCTTAGAGGCTAGTTAACTTTTTGTCTACTCTGTGGTAAGCACTTGCAAAAGGTTTGTGAGCTGTTGTCTCATACCTGTAAGTCTATCTACTTAGGAGCCTGAGATCTGAGAGCATAGTTTAAAGCCATCTGGGGCAAAAATGTCTTGGGAGTCTGATGTCCAATAAATTAGAAAAGAGTCAGAAGTGGAGCTCTGGCTGAAGTGTTAAGAGTGCTAATCAGGGACAATTCCCAGGTCCTGAGTTATAAAATTGTTCTGGCACAAAATTATAAGAACTCACAAACAGAATGATTATGAGCAAACTTATTTGTTTCTTTAAATATTCTTTGATTTTTACTGTAAATATATTTTGGCTTATAGTGACATTTATTCACAAAACTCAGTGACTACATTAAAATAATAATTTTTATTGCTTCTTAGTGTATTCTCTTAAAGTAATTTATGTAAATTGATTTCAATTCAGTAGATTAGGAGCACAGTGCATCTTGAGCAATGCCATTCTTTTCATCATTCTACCCCATCTCTCCAAACCCCATCCATATCCTGAAGTTATGTAGTTGGATTTTTACCACATACAGTTATCTGTTTGCCTTTCAAGAACTTTGTAAATTGGATAACTTAGGGTTTTCAGTAAAGCAGTCCATCAGTATTCTGGCTCTGTGTGACAAAATTTTGGAGCAAGTTTTATATATATGCTAAAAATTATGTAATGTTCCATTACTGCTTTAACTCTAGGCACTGAGAAGGCTCAGATATGATCACCATAGTTTGATGCTACCCTGGATAGGGAATGTCAGGAGAAACTTATCTCCAATTAAGCAACAAAAATCAGAATTACAGGTGTAGTTCACATGGTACAGCCATATCCCTTAGAAAAAATTAGAGGACAGTACCCAATCCTTGAGTGATAGCACCAAATAAAAATTTAGCAATGTATAGGAATTTCACATAAAAATTCAGACTGCACTTGCAACCCACTTGGCAAGTTTTGGTAAATACATTCTTCCTTAGCTATATTCTACATCTAAAATATCAAAAAAATTAAAGTAAATGAATAACACTTTAAAGTGAGGTTTTCAGCCATAATGGACTTAGCTGAAAGAGAAGAAGGAAATAATCTCATTTTGGAAAATGATGCCTGTGTGTTCTTGACAATAGAGCTGAGCTGATGTTCCTTATACTGACTACCTTAACAATAGATGGTAATATGAATATATTTTCAATGCAGAAGACATGAGGAAGAAGCTTTTCACCAAGGGAACTTTGAAAATTAGTTCATCTTTCAAAAGCATCCAGAAAAAATGGGACCAAGTGCTGAAAGAGCAGCATACACGCAGGTGAGTTTGTGAGGATGTTGAGCCATATCCTTTGTAACATTGCAGCTAATTATGGGTGCACACTACTATATTACAAGTTAGATTAGTCTTTAAATCCTCTTTTATATTAAGTGAAGTAAGCCAGGCCCAAAGAAACATAGGTCCCATGTTTTCCTTTATTGGCAATAACTAGTATATGTCTGAGACAAGCAGAAATGGTCAGATAAGTTGATGTTAGGCGAAATGAATCCCAAGATAAGGATTCAAATGTTTTTTTTCTTTCTTGTGATTGTTTCTAACATATTTATAAGATGATTTCTTTGTTGCTTTCTATGTACCTCTCCCACAGTATATCCCCTGTTTTCACTGTATTTGATGTTGGTATACTTTGTGGAGGGGAAGGGAAAAAAACAAATTGTTTAAATTGGGATACAGGTGGACCCATTACAACAATGAGATATACAAGATGTTACATCGAAAAACGAAATTTACAACTTTGACGTGGGTGGGGGTGGGGTGGGGGTGGGAGATGGGAAGGGATGGTAAGGAGAAACAAAGGAGGAGGCAACAATGCTTGATAAGAAATGTACTCATTACCTTGCCCAATTGTAACCCCTCTGTACGGTATTTTCACAATAAAATAAAAAATTAAATTCCATCACAAAGTGGGGAGATTTAATTTTACTACTATTTCCACAGATATGATACAAATGAAAATGGTTTCCTTTTCTCTCCAAAAAAATCCTCTTTTATAGTATTTATTCTTGGTTGTGGGGCTTGAAGTCAGGGCCTGGGCACTGTCCCTGAGACTTTTTGTGCTCAAGGCTAGAGGTCTACCACTTGAGCCACAAAGCTCCTTCTAGTTTTTGTTAATTGGAGATAGAGTCTCATGGGGACTTTGCTGCCCCAGTTGGCTTTGAAGGGCAATCCTCAGATTTCAGCCTCCTCAGTCTCTGGGAATACAAGTATGAGCCAGCAGTGCTGGCTCTTTTATATATTTTTTAATGTATAACGGGGTTTGCATTCAGGTCATTATTTAGGTAGGCCTAGACTTATTTTACTTTGTAGGTTATTTTTTATATTTTTCCATTGCCTGCCACAGACTATGAACCCCTGATTTTATCAGCTGCATATTTGTACTGCTGGCATGCTTCACCAGGACCTGCTTCTTTCATGAAATACTCTATCCTTAATCTCTAGCTTCCTAAGCCTTTAAATGTGATCCTTCATTCACTGCCCCCACGAAGCTGCAAAATCAGTAGTGAACAAACTGGTCCCGACTTTATTTTTTTTTACAAAATTAATTCTATTCCTCTTGTATCCTCAAATCAGCCACATTTTGTAGAAATACACAAAGTTTCTATGTCCTATATCAGATTATACTGAAATTTGCATACCACAAGTAAATTTGTTGTCTTTCTATGTATTGAAGTTAAATGGGTCAATCCATTAGACATGTAGCATATTGTATTTCCATGATTTAAAATGGGAATCCACATATTGCAATAATACATACATTCAGTGATTGAGGTTTATCATCATTTGTACTGAACAAAATCTTAAGTAAGATGAGTTGAAAAAAAAAACTATCTCTACAGAAACCTTGTACAATAAAATATTTAATAATAAATTAACAAACAGCATATTTAATTATATATGAAAATATACAAATTTACAGGATTTGCACATTCAATCTACAAACAGAAAAATAAATAAGAAAAATGTACTTAATGATAAAATACATTTGTGACTTTTCTTTTTGAGTTTTCTATAATTAGCACATGTGAGATAAATTTTCTCTCAACCAGATAAGAAAACAAATTACATGAGTATGTCTAAATCAGCAGTTTTATTTTCTCATTTCCCTTCCTCCAATTGAGGTTGCATATCCTTCAAATAAACTGACCTTTGAATGTGCTTTCTTTCTCCTTGTTGTTATAGAACCTCACAATGTTAATTTTTCTGTTTTATAGGCTGAATCTTTATGGACAAGATATTCAGGAGTTTGCTACTTTGTTTCAAAGTTCAAAAAGAAAGATGAATAAATTGAAGAAAGAAGGAAAAAAGCTGGCTGTCGGTTTTCTGCTTAGATTTCTACTTTACTACTCTATTAGCCCCATTTAACAATAGTTCACACTGATATGCAGGTGGGAAGTGTGAGAACATGAGTCCAGATGGAAAAATTCAGGAGGGAAAAGAGGTGATGTGGTACTGGCCACTCCCTTCTTGTTGCTTCTGTGTTTAGTGTGATGGCAGAGTCATACTTGGTTAAGAGAAAGACAGAAATCAGAGCAAGTGCTACTTTAGAGCAGGAGGGAACATATTGTTTGCAGCAGCATCCATTGGAGTATGAACTAGTGTAATATAAATCCCAAGCAGTCTAACCTATGTTTATGATATATGTGCCATGAATTCAAATTGAGAACAGTCTGAATATTTGTGGCTGAGCAGATGAAAATTTAGACTTGTGAGGCATTAAGTCAAATGTGTACGGGTCTTGCTCATTGGGATGGACACTGAATTCTTTGAAATCAGGGCATCTTGCTGTACAAGTAGTTTGCTTTATAGATTTGTAAAATTTTTATTGTAAAGGTGATGTGCAGAGTGGTTAAAGTTACTTTAAATCAGGTAATGAGTAAATTTCTTTTGGAATTGTCCCACCATTTCTAGGCTTCACCTTCCCCTCTCAAATCAGATAAACGTGTACACAACACAAAGGTACAGAAATAAAAAGAACAGCAACAGAAGGGAATAAATGAAAGAAAAAAGGAAATAAATAGAAAAGAGAGCCACAATCAGTACAATTAAAAAACCCTCTTTCTTTCATTTCTTGGAGTTCATTTTGATAAGCATCATGTAATATGATCATATGCACATTGCTATTGAGCCCTTGTAATACTCTCTTAAGAATATCCTCCTTTGTTTTCATTGTATGAATATTTAAACTGTTGTTTAATTAATCATGTCCAGTTATGATTATTTGTCTTTTACTATCCATTGGGTTTACTTATAGGTTTATGTATACATTCTAATTATTACAAATGAGGGAAACCATGGAACTTGTGTGTCTTTGAGAAAGTATTTTGTAACTTGCCATATACTTATAACTCTTTAGATTCTGTGGTTTAGACAGAAGAAAAAGGTATAGTACATGTAATGTGATTAATGATCTCATATTTGATGCTGCCATTTAAAACTGAGGATGGAAGGATAAAATGATGAGTTTTGAAAAGAGCTCTATCTAGGAATACTATAGCCTGAGACACTACTGAGCTATAGACTTGAGAACTGTAGACTAGGACTAAAAGTGTTAGTGTGCCTGGTGAGGGAAATGGAAAAAAAGTATAGCACAGGGGTCAGAGTCTTTGACACTTGACCCTATTATTTGCTGTCATTTCAAAGTGGCTAGTGGTAGACTAACAGAATATATAGTCATCATTGTGCCTGCATTCCTCAATGAAAGGTGTCAAGATTACCTAACTTACCAGATTGATTTTTGTATCAAATGAGTTCTTATATCACAAATAAATGAAAATGGCTTCTGTATGTTGTATCGTGTATTTATCTTAAGGAGGCTTTGTTACTAGTATTTTAGTTGAGAATGTACAGATGTTTGGAATGAAAAATGCACTTCGTAGCTGTGGAAAAAACGGAATAGAGACAAAGTGACTAGGATATTTCAGATTCATGATTGGAGAGTCAGAAAGTCCAGTATCCAGTGTGTTTGTGTGTGTGGAGGGGGTTGAGTCCAGGGTTTTGGTGATATTTTTCAGGTTTTTTTGCTCATTACTAGTGTTTTCCATTTGAGCCACACTTCTTGCCTCATTTGAGATAAGAATCACATAGACTTTTCTGCACAGGCTGCCTTTGAACTGCAATCCTCAAATCTCAGCTTCCTCATTATCTAGGATTATAAGTATAAGTCACCATTACCTGGCTTCAAAGTGTAGGTTTTAATATCTATATTAAATGTGACATGTGTTGTGGATTTTGTTAAGGAGTATGCTTTGCACTTAAAGGAATTAGAGGCAGGAATATTACATAGGTTTCCATTTTTGTGTAAAGATAGATTATGTAAATTTGTCACAGAATTCCATAATAGGAAAATATTCATGTTATTTTAAGCTACTCTTTTGGAATTTGATAAGGAATTATATTTGATGAAACAACATTAATTATTCCCTAGTTATTACATCCCCCCGTTTTTCTTACAGACTCCGTATCAAAAGCAAGAAGAGGCTTTTCAACAATCTCTTAGTGTTCACAACCAGAAAATAGAAGACTGGCAAATGTTTTGTGACCAGCACTTAAAGGTCTGTAATCACATTTGTTAGCACAGTATTTTTAAAAATGTTTTTATTATTATCTTTAAGTAGTTGTAAAAGAAGTTCCCATTATACAAAACAGTATATGAATACAAGGTGTCTGACAACATTGTTGCCCATCACTGCTAACCCATCCCTTCTCTTACTTTTTTTTTGGTTGGTTGTGAGGCTTGAACTCTGGGCTTGGACACTGTCCCTCAGCTCTTCAGCTCAAGGTAAGCGCTCTACCACTTGAGCTACAGTGCCAGTTCTAGTTTTCTGGTGGTTTACTGGAGATAGAAGTCTCACGGTCTTTCCTGCCCAGGCTAGCTTTGAACTGTGATCCTCAGATCTCAGCCTCCTGTCTTACTTTTTTAAAAATTGAGATTAGGTGATTACATAAATTTCACATATTTCACAGTATTGTGGAATAGTGATACTTAGTTAAAGTCCCAAACACATTTTAACCATCACAAGGCACATTGTCATTATCATGGTCTATACAATATGTGAATTCTATGAGCTTTGACAATACAAATGATTTTTTCCACATCAGGTGATGTTTACATTGCTTTCCTTTTGCTTAGTGTAGGCTGTTCCCTCTTTCCCTCTTGCACAGTATTTTCTTACAAAACATTTCAGAAAATACTGTTTTTTGTTTGTTTGTTTGTTTGTTTTTGGGTCCGGTAGTGGGGCCTGAACTCTGGGCCTGGGTGCTGTCCCTCAGCTCTTCAGCTCAAGGCTAGCGCTCTACCACTTGAGCCACAGCGCCACTTCCAGCTTTTTTCTTTTTGCTTATGTTGTACTGAGGAATCCAACCCAGTACCTCAGGCATGCAAGGCAAGCGCTCTACCACTGAGCCACCTTCCCAGCAATACTGTTTTGTTTTTAAATTGTGATTACAAATTATATTTTCATATCTAAAATTCTTCAACATTTTGTTCATGGCAGCAATATTTCTGTTCAAAATATTGATAAATGCAGGAAGTGACTGACAAACCTTTAAGAGGAAAGGCTTATGTGGAAAGAATTGATACTGAATGCATATAAAAAGACATTACCAAGATTCACCTCACATAAAGCTTAGTAACTCAGGAAAGGAAGAACTTGGTCATTAACAACTGATACTGCATGGGTGCTAAAGGACAGCAGTGAAAGAGCCATTGCAGTGGTGAGAATCCATCTCTTGATAACTAGATGGGAAGCATAATGAAATGCATTTTATTTTTACACTATGGTCACTGTAGTCAATGTTATTTAAAATAGGAAGTGGTATTTAGTCAAATTTCCCAATGATATAGAATTCCTGAAAGAAATGGATACTCTATAAACAGATTAGTCATTGTCCTTTGTTCCACAATCCATATTCTCTATGTGAATTACTAGGGGAAAGCAGGAGTTGGGCACATTGTGTGCTTCCTTTAGGCAAGACCTGAAGCTCTAAGCCAGACCACTAAACAGATTTGTGTTTCCTGATTTTTGTCACCTTTAATTTTGGTCCAGTTGAAATTATTATAAGTTCTCTATCCAAAAAGAAGCATGTTTTGACTTTCCTGAGAGAATTTCACCCAATCACAAAATATTTTTCTTTTCTTCTTTTTTGTTCCTGTTTGGGGGATTGAAATCACAGCCTGTAGGTTTTGTCTGAGCTTTCATGCTCCTGCAACTTAGCTACAGTTCCAAATCTAGGTTTTTGGAGGATCATTATAGAGAAGAGTCTATTGGACTTTCCTATTGGGCTAGCTTCCAAACAATGTCTTTGATCTCAGGTCCTGAGTAGCTAGGATTACAGGTATGAATGACCAGCACCTATAATTTCTTTGTTGCCATAGTTGGTATTTTATTATTCTTGTAATATATACAATAAATAGGTTGGGAATAATAAATTGTATCAGTAAAAGTTAATGTTTAAACCTATTTAAATTTAATTTTTCCTATATAGAAATTGAAATGCAATCAGGTAAATTGTAACAGAGCTTTTAAGAATTTTCAAGAGCTAAAGAATTATCATGACAATGGATGTGTCCCTAATGCATATTTATTTAGAGAAATGATGATTCATTCCAATCAAAAATCCTGATGGAATGTAAATATTTATATATAAAATTGAAAACAATGATTCATTAAGGCATTGTAAAGGTTATTGAAAAAGATATAGTGCTTAAACTTAAGAGGTTAAATAAATTTATCACCACAGCCCTTGTAATGGTGACTGGAGGAAAGAATGCTGCTATTATTTTAAAATCATATATATACATATACTTGACTGGAGGAAAGAATGCTGCTATTATTTTAAAATCATATATATACATATACTGAGGGGTATATAGCTGAAGTGAACCCTGGGGTTAGTCCTCCCACCAAGGCCACTAACAGCTACCGCTCTCTGAATGCTGAGTGGTAATTGGTTGCCAATTTTGTCTAGCAATATTAGTTTGCAGCTAAGTCCATCCCAACCAGGGACCTAGAGAATCTAGAGCAAGTCAAGCCAATTAATTCTGCATACCACTGCACAAAGAACTAGTGAGTCAGTTTTGATTTGGACCTGGATACCCACTGAAGGGAAGGGTCCACCCAGTTCCTCCTGGAGAAGAATGTCAAATGAATAGCAAGATCTATATGACTTGCCATGTAGAATAAGTAGTGAGGAATACATTGGTGACAAAATCTATATTGGGAACAAATGCTTAAGTTTGTTTACAACTGTGGTTTCAGGCTAGTAAATAACTCAATATCCTGAGTAGCATGCAGTTCATGCATTCAGTTCAGTGAGTTTGAGGAAGATATCTGTTTTATTTGTTCTCTATGTTGTTTTTCTCTCCAACCATTTTCCTATACAAAGGAACTCAAGAAGTTATTTATGTTTCCAGGCAAGTGTACCGTATCACTCTGACCGGGGAAACGTAGGAACGTTGAGAAAAAAAGCAAACAAAACTCTGGAGGCCAATGCTACCACATCAAATACTAAAGAATCTGAAGACCAAAATCTGAACAGAAGCCCTGCCTCCTCATGCTCATCCAGAGACTCATTAGCCTGGGCCCTTCTGTAAAACCCTCACTAAACTAGGAGCATGACTGTAGCATTTTCATGAGGAATCAGTGTACACTGCTCCTTTTGCCTGTCAAAATAAAGTTTCATTTTCTATTAAAGTATACTTCATCTTTTATGTAGTGTTATTGAGTTCAGAGAATGAAAGTGCTAGAGTCATGCCTGAGAACTGCTGTTGAAATCTGGATCCTCATCCTACATCTGTGTGTAAAAGAGGCTTTCTATTTAGCCACCCCTGAATTCTGGGACAGTTGCAGGAGAGATGTTGACATGCAAGAAGAGGGTTACTGTCCCAGCAGTTGATGGGCCAGATATAGCAAAGTACCACCTATTTCTCCCCACTTGCCACCAGTAGTGTCCTGCAGACAGTGTTACCTTGGCCAACCTTGGCTGAGTACATGGCATGCATATTATAAACCTAGGGTTCCAGATATATTAGGAACTTGTTTATCTCCTGGCTTCACAGGAGGCATCTTTTATGGCAATTTGAATGAATAATGAGAGGTTTAGGCTAATAAAGGCTATTCATGTCTAGATATTGCTTTATCATTTGGTGTAAGTTGTTGGCTTTGGCTTTCAAGAGTTCTGTTCTGATTGGGTTCACTTTGATTTTTATTTGTTATGAGTGGCACTGTAACTATCTGAAATGCCCCAGTAATAAGTTTGAGTACTAAGATCATGATCACAAATTCATGACACACAAAAATGATTAGGTTTCACTAAAGCATAAGTTTTATTGCAAATATTTTAAGAAGTAAAAGGAAACTGCTTTGGAATAAAAATTTGAGTTACGTATAGTTTATCATGCTGAAGTGAGGAAGGTGAGACCCCAAAGTTCAAGTGGAAGAGGAAGACATGCATTATAGTGTTTGGAAAGCAGTTTTCAGTTTCCATAACACAATACACATTTTGATAGTGTGAGCATTAATACATTATCTACCCACAGTCTTTAGCTACCCAAAAGCAATAAGAACAATCTCCTTTTGGTGTTCCAACTGCTAGGAAAGCACCTAGCCTGAAGCTGTTCTCATCTTGTGGTAAAAAACCAAGCCTTAGCAATACAGCCACCCAGATTCTGGACACCACTTAATTCCAAGATTGGTGTACTTTACTCATGATGTCCCTTTTATTTTCAGAGACTGGGTACCTTTCTGATACCTATGTTTCATCCATCTGTTGTCCCTCACAATTCTTAGCAACATAGTCCAAGTGGGTGACCCAATATGGGCTGCATCTCTTGTACTTGTATGGTTGAAACAATTGCCTCACAAGACCAGCCCTGAGAGAGAAGCTATAGGCAGGAGTGATTGTGGTCAGGCACTGCCATCCAGAACAGCCTCAGTATTCTCAAATGCAAATGGGGCCACTTAATTGCCTTTTTGGTTCCTTGGGATAAAGGGACCAAAGGGATACAAGGTAGGGGAAATGGGCTTTGACAACGGAATCTTTGACAGTTCACATGGCTCTACAGCTCCAAACGTGTTCCTCTACATGGGTCCTCCTCTGAGAGTAGTGCTAATATTCACATGTTACCCAAGCTACCCAGAATTCAAAGGCAAAAGGATTAAGGGTTAGTTCTAGGTCAGCCCAGGCAAAATCAGGCCAAGAACCTTTTCTAAAGGTATCTATGAACCAATGGATTAGAACTGTCTCTCAAAAGGTACCTTGCCTCTCTAGCATATATAAGGCCTAGTGTCCCCATATCCAGTACATCCAGAAGACAAATAGGAATTTATATATGGATTCTGAGACTCCTATTGAGTCACATTTCAAAATTCTGAATTCTGTCCACAACATGGATGCCAAGGATTAACATTGTGTTCCATGACTGTGATATAAAATGCCTAATTTGGAGTTCATTTAGCTTAGTGTTACCTTATATGGTCATATTAATGTAGCTATTAAGCTATTCTGCTCATCTGCTAAGATTATCCCAGATGTATACTAATTATTTCAAATAAGGGTAACTGTGGAACCAATGTTTCTTTGGGTCTGGTTTACTTCACAATATGATTTTTTTCCAAGTCTTTCCTTACAGAAATGGGGCAATGTCATCCTTTCTGATGGAAGAATAGAATTCATATATATATATATATATATATATATATATATATATATATATATATATATATATACATATATAATATTTTCTTGATCCATTAATCTACTGAAGGGCATCAGGTTTGGTTCCATATCTTAGCTATAATGAATAATGCTTTGATAAAAATAGTTGTACTGGCAGCTTTACTATGGCCTTGTTTGTGGTCATTTGGGTAAATGCCCAGAAGTGGGATTGCAGAGTTATAGGAGAAATGTATGTTTAGTCTTTTGAGGTAACTCCATATGTTTTCCAGACTAGTTGAACAAATTTACCTATCCACCAACAGTATAGTAGCGTTCCTTTTGGCTACATCTTTTCCAGCATTTGTTGTTATTAGATTTCTTGAATATAGCCATTCTAACTGGAGTAAAGTGTAATCTCAAGTTTTGATTTGCACTTCTTTTATGGCTAGAAATGTTGAGCAGTTCTTCATGTGTGTATTGGCCATTCTTATTTCCTATTCAGAAAAGTTTCTCACAAGAGATTTTTCTTTGTTGTTGTTTTTAATGTACTATGTGATTTCTTGTTTCTTTTGTGAGTTCTTCCCCCAATGGTTTATGCCCTGTTGTCACTGTATTTGGTTTTGGTACTCTGGATATTGAATATATGTTTATCTGAATTAGGGAAGGGAAGAGGAACAACAAAATGGTGATACAAAGGACAAGTGTGTGTGTGGGGGGGAACCTATGCAACAGGAGGCCGGGTCAGGCCCCTCTCTACTTCCCCACCTGAGTGATAACATCTGTTCATTGCTATGGCCCTTCTGCACTCTCTGCAAGTTCTGAGGTTCAAGGAAAGAGCCTCCTTAGTGAATCATAAGATAGAACTCTCTCTCCTAATCCGGGACTAACTTTCTTGCTTTCCAACAGAGATGGAAATATCTTCTGACTGCCCGGTCAATATCTATTAACATGTTCTGTCTCTACCTTCACAACTTTCATGGTCAAGTTTACTATATATTCTCAGTTTCCTTATACTTAGCAGTATTATAATGAATCTTTTTCAGCTGGAGGAAGGCTCAGGGCTATGTACATAAGCTTAGAATTTCTTGGTTCATTTTTATTGTGTTTTCCATGCTATCAGGTTTTCTGGCTATGACCCTGCTAACTGGACACATTTCTTTATTTAATTGTACAAAACATCCAGCTCAGAGGATAAAGGAACCAGAAATCTGAAAAAAAGAGTGCTGAGAAGATGGACCACAGTTTAACCTGCACATGTATATCAAGACCATTTGGTAGCTACAGCAGAGTAGTCTAGTGGACAGTCCAGTGCGATGCTTCATACTGTGGAGTTTGCATAAGAGATTGCACCAGGCAAAGCATAAGCTTCAAGAAGCATGCCTGTATGAAGGGGGTGTTGGCTCAAGGCTTCCTATACACTTGGCTGCACCTTTATTGCCTCTACCTTTATCCTTATTATATTCTTCTTGGCTGAACATTCGTTGTCTTTATTCTCATTTTGGCTATTTTTCTATTGATCTGGGAACAGAGCATGTTGTTCCTTTCCAGTCCAATAGAGACGGCTTCTCTGAATAATAAAGACTAGGACCAAAGATTAGATGTGGACAATGCCCCAATCAATATATCATCTGATGTGATGCTGCCTCCAGAAGCACCTGTAACTTCACAAGCAGTTTTGTGGCTCACTCATAGTAAATATAGAAATTTAAAATTTCCAGATATGTTACAACAGTCAGAATTAATGAATTAAACTAAACCAGGAGTTATCCCAAAAGCACAGAGAGTTCTAGAAAAAAGGACCCCTGATAATAAAAGGAAAAGAAAGATTCCCCCAACAGTTATTACTAAGTTTGGTCCAACTTACATTATAGGGAATAGATGGTGGTTTCCAACAAAATATGAAGTTAGTGACATCATATTTCCTGAGCCGACCAATGAACCATTACCTTATACAGGAGTTTATAAAGATGGAAATAGATGGATTCATGTAAAAGGAAAAGTGTATCTTGGTACTCCATTAGATTTTATGCAAAGATGAGGTAGATCTAGACCATTATGGTGTTTATTATCAAAACAACAAGATAGTTTAAAATAACAATTAAAAATTTATGTGAAAAAATATTGGGATTAAAATCATAGGAAACTGAGAATGCCTAACTCAACCTGGGAGTGGTTTTTAGGATGGTTTCAAAGGGACTTGAAAATATATGGAAAAAACAAAAAGCGTACAATGTAAGTACAGCCCTGTCTTTGGTTTGTTAATTATTAAACATAAAAAGGCTGAATAGATGATGCATTGTATTTAACAATATGCTAGACTTGTTTTGCACCACTTAGCTTAAACTGTTGGTAGGATAGTCACCAATTTTCATGTAACCCATTAATGCTTTGCTTTTCTTAAAAACTGATTATGTGCTTAAATAAACAAAGAATCTATGTCACAATAGCACACTGTTAAAAAATCTTAGTTCTCCTCAATATACATGCAGATGCAACTCTTTTGAGTCTGTGTCTGTTTGTCACTTTGCCGACTCCTTGCCCACCTATCCCGAGATCCCTGTCCCGTCGGTCCCAGTGCTCCAGCCAAGCTGGTCCTGGTCCATCGCAATCCAGGTCAGAAGTTAGGTGGAACATGACCAACTTGATATTATTGTAAATCTGCTACTAGCAGGACACCAGGAATCTGTGAATGGCTGAGGGAGGTTTATTGTAACCTGAAGGCATATGGAAGGACATATCTTAGACGTCAAAGATGGAACAAGAGATGGATTGTCCGATTGTCCTCTCCTGTGAAATGGGGAATGGAAGAAGCCAAGACAAAGTGCCAGGACCTGTGCTTTGTGAATAAGATGAGGTTTTGATGGTTTCTCCATGGTTGGTATTCATGGTCACCTGTGGCCAGGCCAAGGAATTGTAAGGATGACACGTGGTTTTAACGTTCTGATCCACAATGCGCATGTGCCTAGTGCCAGCCAATCAGTGAGAGGATAGTGGGGCCGTGTGCAGTGTAACGGCCATTTTGGGCCATTCCGTCTACAACGTTTGTGAGGTGAGTGGCGCAGTGTAAGGAGCTGGGTGGAAATTGGACAGAGGCAGTTAGGAGTCTACTCTACACGAGGTAAGGGGTGTGGGAAAGCAGGAATGTTCGGGCTCCGGCAAGTATGGGGAACAAGGGAGGGGTTCTGGAATGGCAGCCCTTGTTTGTGTGAGGGTGACCGGAGAACTCTCACCTGGGCCTAGCTCAGGCCAAGGTTCCTAAGGTGAAACATGAGTCCTAGTCAAAGTGGAGGGCCCCCAGTTTCTGGAAGTTTCTGAGTGGGTTTGAGGGTAGAATGGGGATGTGGGTGGGGATTCTGTTTCTGCCTCTCAGCAGGGCAAAGCCACAGCTCAGCCGTACTGAGGTGTTTATTCCCACTGGACTTGGCCGAGAGCTGCATAGCTGCTGCTGCTGGTGGTGGTGTGTATATGAATTTTTGTGGACCATGGTGCCTCCTTTCCTGTGATCCAGCAGCACTGGGTCACTCTGTGACTGAGGTGCAGGACCAGGACTTGTTCTCCTGGTGGGGAAGACAAAGACCAGACAGCATAGCACAATGAGATTGAGCTATGTTGGTCACACATAACTACAGGAGCTGACAATCAGAAACATTAAACAGGGTATGATCAAAGGTGCCACTCACACCTTGAGTCCTGCTTCTTTGTGCTAGCTAGTATAACCCTGGCAAAAAAGATGACTTTTAAATGAATCTTGCTTCTTTCTCCCTAGTTTCTTTATTGTAACTTTGTATTTCCAAGTTTTAGGAGTCCATTGTGGGTAACATAGGAAGTCACAGCCATGGCACACAAGCCAAGCAAGCATCAAAAAGAAGAGGCCAAGGTCTCTGAGTCAGTTCAGCATATGGCAAGCTGTTCCCCTCAGAATCCAGGTAAATCATGTAATGTCAAGTTCTGGGTTTATTAGCTACCTTATTATGTAAGGCCATAGCTGCCCCAGAGCAGAGTCTGTGTAATATCCTGACCTGTGCAATACATGCTGTATTCTAGTCTTGGACTTTATTGTTATATGGGATTTCCAGCCTTTCTAAATGCTGGATATTGTTTCTCTGGCACATGGTGTTTGTGGTATTTAAGGAGTAAATTTTGATGTTACTATCCTGGGTCTAGACAGATCAATAGGAATTCTACGGTAGCTTTCTGGATCTGTACAGGACTTACAACATGTCTCATAAGCACAGGAGGACACACAAGAATCAAACTCAATTCTCTTGTGTAAAGCTTGCTAGACAAACTGTTCCCACATGCTGGCTTAATTGTGTGTGACCTGTATGATTCAATCCACACATGTCTGTTTTTACCAATTTGGACATAAAATAATCCAAAATACTCTTTATTGAATACATTACTGCAGGAGATATGATCCGAATAAAACACTTACATTGAAATTGTTTAACTTCTTTTTCTTTTCTTTGCAGCAAACAATCCAGCATTTCAAAGCTGTGGTGACTTTGACTCTTTCTTTACACCAGAAGATGAATTGAGGTAATATGTTTCAAGAGATTTGTGCTTGCTGATAAAATACTGCTAAGTACCCAACTTCTGCTCATCTAATCTTTTCTATGGAAGCCACTTGTCATTAAACATTCCTCCAAATAAGCATAATGTTTCCTTTCCACTGAATTAAAAGTATCATGTGATTTCCCCACAGAATTGAATTGAAGAATATGTTTGTGAAGTTTCAAGGTACGTTTAAGGATACATTCCATTTCAAGAAACTTGTTTCAAACCAAAGAATTTTTATACTAAAAGTATTTACTTTTGTCCTACAAAAGTGCACATAAACCCTGGTTATCATAAGCAAGGTGATATAGAAGTGTTTTCTAAGTTTCTCTCATTTATTTTTCTGTTTAAGGAAGGGCAATACAAACAATACTTTCAAACAGCTCCTCCTACTTATCTTCTAATTATAACATATGTAGTGGAGAACTGAAGTCAACCATAGTCAAACGTGATTCTTATAAAAGCAGAATCAAAGCAAAACTAAACTTGCAATTACACATATAAATTGCAAGACTTGTTTTAAATATTAATTTGTGAACAGAGACTTAGAGAGTAGTTAGATTTTTGTCATACATGATCAACACTTATAAATGGTTTGTGAGAATACTTACTACTTTATTATCTTTAATTTGACCTAAATACCTTTTGACTAATAGTGAAATTATTTTCAAGTCTCTGAGAGCATGCATTTTCATTTTAATTTATTTTTGTTGTCAGAATAATTGTATTATGGTATTTTAATTAAACAAATCAGATTATGAATAGAATGCATCGTGATAAGTGTCACCTGTTCATTCTGCCCCATCTCTCCAATCCCCATACATACTCTAAAGTTTTGTGGTTTCATTTTCACCTCATGCAATTACCTGTGTGCTTTTGGAGAACTTTGTAAATTGAATAGTTTGGGATTTTACATAAAGCAGTACATTAATATTCTTTTCTGCATATGTCAACAAGTTGTGTATATTTTATATATTTGATTAAAATCAGGCTTTGTGTTATGCTCCAGTAGCTCATGTCTTTTATCCTAGCTACTCAGGTGGATGAAATCTGAGGACCATGTTTTGCTGAAATCTTGGATAGGGAAGGCCATGAGAATCTTACATAATTAAGCAGCAAAATGCCAGAATTGAAGATATGGTTCAAATGGTAGAGCAGCAGCCTACTGTTAAGTAAATTAAATAGATGGGTTTAATTAGGTAGCTGATAAAGAGAACATTACATGGTATTCAGGCAGGAAGAGAAGTTTTATTATTACCGAATTGCTGCCCCACAATGCATGGTGAAGCTACCTAGGCTACAAAGCGTGACCAACCCCCAGTCCAGGACTTATCCAGGCCAGGGGCAGGGAGAAAGTGTGGTGTGGCCACACTGGATACGGATGTAACCTCAGGGCCTGGGATCCTTCCTATCAGACGCATGACTAGGTGGCTGCCCAGGATGTGACCTTGGAGGAGGAAGAGGTGACTGCTTCCAGGTGTGCCAGTTACCTAGGTGATGCCTGTATTGAACAGAGACTTATGCAGGAGGTGGGGAGGCCAGGGCATGCATGGCCTGGGGCAGATTTTACACCTTCCAGCTTGGGAAAACATGGGTCAGCACCCAAGCCCTGAATTCAATCTCCAAATAAAACATTATCCTTTGTAAATGTTTGTAATAGAGAAATTAAGACTGCCTTTGTGAGCCACTTTGTAAGTTTTGGTAAATAAAATTATATTCTTCCTTAGCTACATTCTACATCTAAAATATTAAAAATAAATATTAACACTTCACAATGATGTTTTCAGCCATGAAAAACTTTTGCTAAAATAGAGGAAGGAAATAATTTTATTTTGGTAAATTATGCCTATGTTTTCCTGACAATAGAGCTGGGCATATGTCCCTTACCACTGCTCTCTTGACAGTAGATGCTAATGAGAATGTATTTTCAATGCAGAGGATATTAGGAAGAAGCTTCTCACAAAGAGAAGTTTGAAAATGAAAGTCAGTGCGACTTTCAAAAACATCCAGAAAAAATGGGACCATATGCTTGAAGGGCAGCATGAACGCAGGTGAGTTTTGAGCCATATCCTTTGTAACATTGTAGCTAATTCTGAGTATACACTACCATTTTAAAATATACTAGCTGGATTATTCTTGGAATGTTTTTAGTTTTTGTGGGTAGTGGGTTTATACTCAGCACCTAGTGTTAGTGAGGCTGAGGGTAATAAACTTGAGCAGCAGCACCAAAACTTTTATTGTTTTACTTTACTTTGTAGGTATGTTATTACATTATACCCACTGCCTGCTTCAGACTATGAAACCCTTATTATGTCTGCTGCATATTTGGATCACTAATATGCTTCTCTATGACCCCTTCTTTTATGAAATGATCTATCACTAATCTATAGACCCCAGATGTTTTGATACTGCAATCTCTGCTCCCACATAGCTGCAATGACAGTAATATACAGTCTTGGTCCTGACTTGAGTTTTCTACAGAAAACAATTCTTTTCCTCCTGTATCTTAAGATCAGCTGCATTTGCTGGAAGTCCAAAAAGCACCTGTGTCCTTTCAGATTGCACTTAAATTTGCTTACAACAAAGGGATTTGTTCCCATTTCACAAATGACTTTGCTGCTCTGAAGTTAAATGAGTTAGACCATTAGACCTGTAGTATATTTTATTTCCATGATTTAGAAAAGATAAATTACACTTAGTGATAAAAATTTGTGCTATACAGTATGCTCAGTTACACAAATTTTGGTACAAAGAAATTCTCTGCAGAAATCTTGTATAACAATAGTATGGAAGAATAATCATATTAATAAATGAATACTATGCAAAAATGTATAGCATGCACATTGAATCCATAAACCAGAAAAGTAAAAAAAAAGAAATATTGCTAAAATATTGTTGTGACCATTCTCCTTGAGTTTTCTAGAACTAAGACATTTGAGATAACTTTTCTCTAAGCCAGGTAAGAATATTCATTACTTGATTTTATTTTCTTATTTCCCATCCTCTATTGAAATTGAAAACCATATAAAATCAACTGACCTTTGAATGTGTTTAAATTTCTCTTTGTTGTTATTTAAATTCACTGTGTTTTTTTTAATTTCTGTCTTCCACAGGATGAATCTTTTTGGAAAAGATACTCAGGAGATGGTGACTGTTTTGCTATTGTCAAAAATGCGGTTGAATGATATGAAGGAAGAAGGAGAAAATCTGGCTGTTGGTATCCTGCTTAGATTTCTACTCCACTACTCCATTAACCCCATTTAACAAAATTCTCACTAACATTTAGTTTGAGAACATGAGTCTAGATGGAGAAATTCAGGCTGTACATAAGGTGATGTGATACTGGACATACCCTTCTCGTTGCTTCTGTGTATTTAGTATGATAACAGATTCACACTTGGTTAGAAGTAAGAAAGAACTCAGAGCAAATGCTACCATTAGAGCAGAGGAGCAGAGAACACATAGTTTGCAGTGGCAGTCATTGGAATATGACCTGGTTAACTATAAATTCTAAGCTCAGTCTAAACTGTGGTGATGATATAAGGATGAGGACTGTAGCATGGCTACAGTCAAGCAGATAAAAATTTAGACTTGTGTAACTTTAGGTCAGATGTCTATTTTTCTTGTATACTGGGGATGCACACAGAATTTTTTTTGGATATATGGCCTCATGCTTGCTTTGCAAATACTTTGTAACTTGAATTACACTCACAAATCTATAGCATGTGGTTTGAACAGAGGAAGAGGAGACAGAGTATGTAATGTGTACATGTAATGATCATGTATTGGTTGCTGGTATTTAAGCCTGAGGATGTGAGGATAGAGTGATGAGCATTGAAAAGAATTCCATCTAGGAATACTACATCCTGAGTCATGCTGAGCTGTAGCACTGAGAAGGGTAGCCTCTGACTAAATGTATTCGGGGTCCATGTTGAAGGAAATAGAGGAATACTATAGCACATGGACCACAGTCCCATGGCACATGATCCCACTATTTGCTTTCAGTTCACAGTAGCTAATGGTAGAATGAAAGGGATATTTGCTTACTTCCATGCCTCTACTTCCTTCTCAATTAAAGGTGACATGACAAGATTACTTACCTTATCACATTGGTTTTTGAATCAAATGAGATACTGTCTAACAAATATCTGCAAATTGCCTCTGAATGTTGTATCACATATGATTCTTAAGGAAGCTTTGCTAGTAGTAGTTTAGTTCATATTGTGAAGTTGTTAGGAATGAGGAATGAAAAACATGTTTGGTGGCTATGTAAGAGACTGAATAGTTAACAAGTGACCAGGATGTTCCAGTCATGCTTGGAGGATCAGAAAATCCAGCATCCAGTGTGTGTGTGAGAGAGAGAGAGCGGGGGGGTGGGGGGAGAGAGAGGTAGAGTTTCCATGCTAGTCTTGCTGCTAGAACTCAGGGTCTGGATAGTAATCCTGAGCCTTTTTGCTCAAGACTAGTGTTCTATCACATGAGCCATTGCTCCACTTTTGGCTTTTTAGTCATTCATTGGGTTTTCTTCCCAGCCTAGCTTTGAACTGTGAACTTCATATCTCAACCTCTTGAGTAGCTAGGCTTACAGCCATAAGTCACTGGTACCTGGCTTGGATGTGTGGATTTTTATATACTTAAAAATTATGATATATTGTGAATTTTGTTAAGAAGGATACATTTGTGTTTAAGGAATCCAAGGCAGGATTATTATATAATTTTCCATGATACTGGAAAAAGTAAATTATTTAAAGGTTGTCACAGATTTAATATATTACATGAATTCAAATTATTGTGCTGAATGTGGCATAATAGTTTGTCAGCATTGATTATTTTCTAGGGGCTAGGAAGGTGGCTGAGTGGTAGAGCGCTTGCCTTGAATGCATGAGGCCCTGGGTTCGATTCCTCAGCACCACATAAACAAAAAGAACACTGGAAGTGGCGTTGTGGCTCAAGTGGTAGAGCGCTAGCCTTGAGCTGAAGAGCTGAGGGACAGTGCCCAGGCCCAGAGTTCAGGCCCCAAGACTGACCCCCCAAAAATTATTTTCTAATTATTACATCTCCTTTTTTCTTGCAGACTCTGTATCAAAAGGAAGAAGACGCTTTCCAACAATCTGTACGTGTTCACATCCAGAAAATAGAAGCCTTGGAAAAGGTGTATGACCAGAACTTCAAGGTCAGTTATTCTATTTGGTAGCACAATATTTTGTAAGGCTTTCTGTAGATACACCACAGAAAAAAATGTTCATTTTCCAAAGTTGTGTTTACATATTGTCATAGCATATTTGACATTCATCAACAAGTTACAAAAGGCAGCACTGATTCTGTTTAAAATAATGATAAATGCATTTTCAGTTTAGAAATCATTCACTGTGGTTGGTATTATTCAAAGCAAACCTTGGTAATTAGCTGTATTTCCCCAGGAAAGATATATCCTGAGGGCAATGAATATAAACAGAAGAGGCATAGTCATTTGTTTCACAATCCATGTTCTAAATTTATTAATAGAGTAAAGCAGGAGTTGGGCACATTTTGTACTCCCATAGTATTTCCTGGCATTCCAAAAAGTGCTTTTTATGGTTACTTACTATTACATGACATGTCAAGAACAAAAAGGCTAGCCAAAGACTAACAGTTTGTGCATTGAGAATTATTGACTGTCATATGTGCATTTTATGAAGTGTTCAGAGACACAGAGATGACTTCATGGTGCTGTTGTGCAGTTACTTAGCTTGCAATATACTGTTTCAATGCAAGCTAGTTCAACAGTAGACATCCTGCCCTTCCTTAATATTTGATACACACTAAACACTACCAGAGAAAATATTCACTTTAAGTACTTATGCGTACCATATGTGTAGATGTTATCTTCCATGAGAAACATTCACTAATTAAAGTGCAGTTTTAAGAGAGAGTTTTTTCTCAGTGTCAGTACTAAACAATGCTAAGGTAAAAACTACTATTTTGTAGAGTCTTTCATTGTATTAGTCTTCTTATCCAATGTGATTCTCACCCCTGTAGGGGTTTTTCAATTGCTGTCTTTATTCTAACACTGTTGTATCACTTAAGGATCAGCATCTTACTTGCCTGAGCTATAAGATTTAGCTGAGGTTGCTCTTTTATAATCTCTCCTTTTATGTACATTCAGTATGATGTCCTTGCACATAAACCTTCCCTCTTATAATGTCCTCAGTCACTTCTTGCCCATATTGTAACAGTTGCACCCATCCAACCAAAGTCACTCCTTCGAAAGCTCTATTTGGTATATGGATCCCACCCCTTGGTAAAAGGCTTTCTCTGATGTCATCACCTGCTCCTGTGATTTTCTGATGCTCTTTCCAGGAATTCTTTCATCTTATTTTCTTTACTCATTTTAATCTTTTTTGCAAACTACTAGGTTTTAATCTGCATAAATTTTGTCTTAGAAGATTTGAAATATTCACTTTTGTAACCAAATGTTGGAAGAGAGCATATACTTACTCTTTTCTCTATAGTACTTAACTCTTAAACATTACAAAATCTATAGTATATCTTTGTTGAATAGTAGATACAAGACCAGTGTTTAATGCCGAAGGTCTCAACTATAGGGAGGTACAGTTCATCATGGTCACATTTAGAGAAAATCAAGTGAAAATTTATTCAGATCCGATCTCAATGAAGACATGGTATGGCTTTTATTATTTGTAGTAGAGCCATATGGAAAACTTAAGTGTGATAATCACTGTCTAATACTTCCTGATTTAGGGGGCAATCTTCTGAAAAATACCTAAAGAAAAAAGGCCTGGAAATGAGGTCACAGTTGCAGAGTACTGTTTTAGTAATATTAACACCCAGAGATGAAAGCCCAATTCTGCC
Source organism: Dipodomys ordii (assembly GCF_000151885.1). NCBI lineage: Eukaryota > Metazoa > Chordata > Mammalia > Rodentia > Heteromyidae > Dipodomys > Dipodomys ordii. Next base: position 3,386,033 of record NW_012267394.1, on the reverse strand, counting down.
TCAAACAAGTACACAGTACATGTTCAATGACTTGGACTACCTTCAGATGATTTTACTCCCTTTGGGGAAGATATGTTACATTGACTTCATGACAATAATTGGTCTCTTAGACCAATTGGTCATGTTTGCTAGTTTTACAATGTTGGGGATTAAAGCCAGACTTTCATTCTAAGCAGGACCTTTAGCTCTGAGCCAGGTTACCAACTAAATATTCCATATTTTGAAATTTTATAATTGTATTTCCTAATTATGTCATCTTTACTTCTTGTTCTCAGTTCTAGTTCACTTTGCCAGTTTATCTTCCCAACCTATGCTAATAAAACCAAGCTTTGTTTTTCCTGTGATGGAAAAAATTCCCCTAATCACTCAATTCTTTTTCTTTTCAGTTTTTCTTTTTATTATTTTTTTATTTTTTATTGTGAACATACTGTATAGAGGGGTTACAATTACATGGGCAAGATAATGAGTACATTTCTTATCAAGCATTGCAGCCTCCTCCTTTGTTTACCCTTCACTTCCCTTCCCAGCCTCCCCCTGCCCCCCACCCAATCCTCCCCCCCCACCAAAGTTGTAAAGTTTGTTTTTTGAAGTAATAAACATATCTTTTCATTTTTGAAATGTCAGCCCTACGGCTTGATTTCAGGACCTGGACACTGGCCCTGAGCTTTTTTGCTCAAAGTTAGTGCTTTACCACTTGAGCCACATCCTCAATTCCAGCTTTTTGGCGAATACATAGAGATGAGTATGTCAGGGATGTTCATTCCTGTCCACCGATATTCTCATATCTCAAGTTCCTTAGTAGCTAGGATTATAGTTGTGAGTGAACTGAATATGCAATTTACTTGAAGACTTAGCAGTATTTTAATCTTCATGCAATATACAGAATATTTAGGTTTGGAATTAATGAATTTCATCACTACATTTTAATGTTTATACTTTTGGAATGTAGATCGTTTCTTATTTTTAAAATGAAATGAAACCTTGTTCTTTCTTACAAAACATTCTGGAACTTTCAAGAGCTAGATATTTATCATAACAATGAGTTCGTGTCTAATAACTATTTATAAAGAGAAAAAAATGGTTTCTTCCAAGCAGAATTGACACTGGATACTCTAAGTTACATATGCTTAAAAGTGAAACCTAAGGATTGATTAGTCATTCCATTCTTTATGGAATAAAAATCCATTATACTTATATATCTTGTATAACTTATATAAGTATATAATATATATGTTTGTATATATAATATATTATATATATAATATATATATTTATATATATTATATACTTTATACTCATATAACATTTCTTCTCTTGTAATGGAAACTGGTGGTAAGGATGATTCTATTGGTAAAACAAACCTCAAATGTTCAACACCGTGAAGTGACATGCTAGAAATGAGCCCTAGTGTTCATCCTGGCATCATGGCCACCAACAGCTACCAACTGCTGACTGTTAAGTAGCAGTTTCTTGCCATTTTGTTCTGGCAATATTACTTGCAGTTAAACATAGCACAGGAAGGGGCCTAGGGAGTGTATAACAATTCAAGCCATTCTGTTTCACATGCCATTGCCAAAAGGTCAGGAAATTCAGTATTATTTTTTTTCTGTGTACCCAGAGAATGGGAGATACATCTAATTCCTCATGGAGAGGAATGGCATACCAATTGCCAGACCTATCTACCTTGCCAGGTAGAATGAGAAGTGAGAAATATGTTAGTGTCAGACCATATCTTGGGAACAATATGCTTATTGTAATATGCTTACAAATGTGGTTTCAGTCCAGTGAATAATGATACACAGAGCAGCATTCTTTCAGATAAGCAAGTTTGAAGAAGACATTTGTCCTTTTTTCCCTCTATGACTTTTTTTACCCCAAAATTTTTCTTATGTGAAGGAACTCAAGGTCTTTATTTTTCCAGGAAAGTTTCTTTGCTTGTCTTACTGACTACATGAGTATGGAACTCGGGGAAGAAACAAGCACAACTCTGGAGGCCAATGATGACAAATGAAATAAGAGCCTGAAGATTACCAACTTGATATAAGCCCTGCTGCCTCATGTTCATCAGAAACTCATTTTCCTGGGTTTGTCCTCACCTTGGAGTATGACTGTCCTTATTTCATGAAGTAACAATGTACACTGCTTCATTTACTTGACAGAAATAATAAAATTTCCTTTTCTCTTAAAATGTGCTTTTGCTTCATTTAATTAATAAAAAATTTCCTCTCTCTTAAAGTATACTTCACCATTTATGTAGTGACAATGAGTTCAGTAGACTAGATTTTAATGTGAAACCTGACAACCATTGTGGGAGTCAGAGTCCTCATCTCACATTCCTGTACAATAGGTACAGAGGCTTTTCTAGTTAGTTACCTTTGAACTGAATTCTGTAGAAGCCCCAGGATAGATGCTGACATGGAAGAGGAGGAGCATACTAGGGCACTATCTCAGCAGATGATGGGCCAGGTATAGCTACAAGACACCACCTATTTCTCTCCATTTACCATCAAAATATCCTACAGACACAAGGTTCCTTTTGGTGACAGAAAGATATTGAAAAAACTTTGTTACTGTCCCCACCCTTGGCTGAATACTTTGGCATACATATAGAGAATCAAACGTTCCACTTATTGTAGGAAATCCACTAGTTTATCTTCTGGTCCCACAGGAGGCATGTTTTATGGCACCATTTGAAGTGCAAGTGAAAGGTTCAATAAGACAAAGCTAGGGTAACCTCCTCCAAATGCATTTTCATTTGGTGTAATGTTTGCATTTGTTGGCCTTGGTTTTAAAGAATTATGTTTTCACAGGTTTTATTTTGATTGTTTAGTGTTTATTATAGATGGCACTATGACCATTCCATTTGAAATTTAGGGTTAATCTTATAAATGCTTTCATTATCACAAACAAATGACATACAAAAAGATTATCTGTTACTGCAACACAATCTTGTGTGCTTATATTTTAAAACGGGAAACTGCCTTTGGATGAAACTTTGAGTTATTATAGTCTGTGATGATGAAATGGAGAAGGAGAGGACAGGGGATTCAGGTTATATTTGGTGATATTAGTAGAGGTAGATTTATGTTACAAGGGAAAGGGTATTTCACTTTCCATACTATGGTGTACATTCTCATATGCTGAACTTTAAACCCCCATCTAACCACACTTGCTTGATCATTTGGATACTCAACAGCTACAAGAAACATTTTCCTTCTACCTACATCTAAGAAAGCACCTAGCCTGGAGCTTCTCCCAACCAGTGTTGGAAATGCAAACATTACCAATACAGCCTCCCAGATTCTGGTAATGACCTTAGTTCAATGGGGAATGATGCCTTCTTCTCATGATGTCTTCTATAAGAGCAGGGCCCAGAGACATCCTGTCACCTATGGTTCATACATGTGTTGCCTCACAATTGTCAGGAACATGGATGAAGAGGTTACCCAATATGGGCTGCAGCTCCTGTACTTGTGAGGTTGAAACAGACTAATAAATGAGTAGGCCTGAAGGAAGAGCTATAGGCAGAAGAGATTGTGGCCAGGTACTGACATACTGGTCTATCTCAGTATCATCAAATGTAAATGGGGCAACATACTTTTCTTTTTCATTCTTTGGGATAAGGGGACAGAAGAGATACATGGTAGAGGAAATGGGACTTTGACACTGGGAGCTTTGAGAGTTTGTGGAACTCCTGCAATTCCAACCTTGTTCCCTTATCTTTTTCGAGAGTACTGCTAGTATTCACATGTAATTGAAGCTACCCAAGGTTCTAAAGACAAAAGGATTAAGATTTCTAGGTCAGCCCAGGCAAAGATAGCACAACAAGCATTTATAAATCAACATGCAAAGCCATGGCTTTGGATTGTGCCTCAAAAGGTATGCATGTCTAGCATACATAAGGCCCAGTGTTCTCATATCAAGTATAACTGTAATCCCTCTGTACATCACCTTGACAATAAAATTAAATTTAAAAAAGACAAATAGGAATTTACATATGGTTTCTCAGATCCCTGTAGAGTGACAATTTAAAAATTTGAATTCTGTCCACATCAGGTGTACCAAGGATTGTCATTGTGTTCCAAAATGTAAAGCATCTGATTCTTCCCCATGAGACACAATGGGATGACCTCCATTATGGGCTCTGTGTTACAGCCTATAAGACTAAAATCCAACCCAGATGGCTTCTCATCTGTGCCCACATGCAAATATTTAACCACTCTGCTTTAGATCTATCATTTGTAAAATTGAATGATACACTTAGAAACCCATAAAAAATGCTATGAGGCCAGAGGCTCATTTGCTCACATCTGTGATCCTAGGTACTCAGGAGACTGAAATCTGTGGATCATGCATCGAATTCAATCCAGGCATGAAAGTCCTTGAAACACTTAAGTCCAATTAACCACCAGGAAACCAGAAGTAGCACTGTGGCTCAAAGTGGTAGAGTGTTAAGCTTGAGAGGAAAACCTCAGAGACAGTGTCCAGGTTCTGAGTTCAAGCTCCAATGACCAAGATAAAATTTAAATAATACTTTGAGGTATGAATGAGCATAAAATATAGAATGTAAGAGGTTACAATCACTGAAATGGGCCCATACTGTCTCAAACTGCCAGAGCTGAATAAATAAAAACTCATCTTTGTAAAAGTCCTTTCAGCTGCAAGCTACTGAGTCACATTCATAACTCTAGGTACCTACTGAAAAAATGTAGCTCTGCTATCATTTACCCTCACCTTCGGCACCCAACACTGCTGCTGTGGATGGAAGACAGTCTCTGTGACCAACTACCAGAGGTAGGCACTGGTTAGCTGGTTCTGGAATAATTTTGAATTGATTTGGTTTGGAGGCCCAGAATGGGAAATTCTGAACACCTTGTGTCAGATCTACCACTGTAAAACAAAACAAATGAAAATAAAATCCATTTTGAGAAGCCTTATGATTCTGGGAAATAATTATAAGAAAACACCTGGCAAACACAGGTTAGACATTCAAAGGGCAATTGTCATGATTGAAGTCACAGAGTCAGTGATTACCAAAAGCAAGGATCAGGGAGCTCACTAAGAGAACTTCACGTGGAAGGGAAAAACAGAGTAGATTATAAATGATAGAGCAACTCTCTCTAGGTTGACTGTGAATGAATCGATCTTCTCCTACTTTTCCTGCTTCTTTTCTTCTCTTTGAACATATTCTCATGCCTCTGCTGAACAGGTACAGGTTTATTTACTAAGAATGGAGGTTTGATAGGAATGTTTAAAATTGTCTTCTATATCTTTCCAGTAGATTGAAGTTCATATATATATGCAGTAGGTTCCTTTTGAGTTCTTCCTGAAATCAGACTAAGAAGGAAACATATTTTGTGAGTGTGAGGGAGGTGGAATGCATGTTGAGTTATCCTGGATATTCTTAAAACCACAGGTATTTGGTACCAATATGGCCCAACAGGCACTGGAGTCTTTTCTGGGTGGAGGGCTAGTTACTGCAATAAATTAGTGCCATGATACCAGCTGTGTGTAGAAGACAGAGAAAGGTTTGACTGGTCTATACTTTGGGCCTGCAATTTCTCACCCCTTGTCTTGCCCAAGCTGTGTCTTGGTCCATTCCCTCCCCATTTCTTCACCTTAGTGATAACATCTGTGCATTGTGGGCTATGATCATCCTGCCTAACCTGCCAATTCTGAGATTCAAGGAAAGAGCAACCTTGGTGAATCACAGGACAGAACTCTCCATCCGCATCTTTGTCAGAACTGCTTGGATTCCAAGTGAGCTGTAAGTTTCTTCTGACTGCCTAGTCAGTGTTTGCTAATATTTTCTTGCTCTACTTTCATGAGCTATGTGGTTTTCAACTCGGATCCTCCTAACTGAGCTGAAAGAGATGTGTTTATTTAATTGCACAAAATGTCCATCTGAGAGGATATAGGAACCAGAAACCGGAGGAGTGCTTCATGGGTGTACCACAGTTTAGCCTGCACAGGTATAGAGAAGTAGTGTGGAACCTACAGCAAAGGAGCCTTGTGGACAGACTAGGTCCAATATGTCAGAGAGGGCAGAATGTTAGCTAGAACATGTCCAGATGTTTATTAATGTAAATTTACTGCTAGCAGGACACCAGGAATCTGTGAATGGATGAAGTAAAATGCATTACTTCCTGGAGTCATATGGAAGGAGATAATCTAGACCCCAGGCAGGATCAACACATGGCTGGTCCTCTCCTGTGAAGTGGGTGATAGAAGAAGGCAAAACAAGGTGTCAGGGGCTGTCTAGATGTGCTTCATGAATAAAGTAATAAGGTGAGATTTTGATGGTCTGTCCCATGTTTGGTATTCATGGACAGCTGCTGCCAGGCCAAGCAGTTGCAAAGATCATGGAAGGCTTTAACTTCCTTATCCATGCTGCGCATGTGCCTTGCAGTAGCCTATCAGCAAGAAGATAGTTGAACCATGTGCAGTGTAGCCACCATTTTGGACCCATGTGTGGGTCCATTGACGTGGATGAGGTGAGTGCTGCGGTGGGCAGAAATTGGACAGAGGCAGTTAGGAGTCTGCTTTACATGAGGTATGGGATGGGGAAAGTGGGAATGGCGTGGCTCCAACAAATAAGGGGAACAAGAGAGGGGTTCCGGAAAGGGAGACCTCATTTGTGAGAGGGTGACTGGAGAATTCTCACCTGGACCTCGATCATGACAAGGTTCCTAAGGTGAAACCCCAGTCCTGATCTAAGTGGAAGGCCCCCAGTTTCTGGAAGTTTCTGAGTGGGTTTGAGGGTAGAATGGGGGATGTGCATGGAGACTTTTAGTTTCTGCTCTTCAGCAGGGCAAAGCCACTGCTCAGACGTACTTAAGTATTCGTTCCCATTGGACTTAGTGGAAAGCTGCATAGCTGATGTGAGTGTGGATTTTTCTGAGTCATGGTGCCTCCCTTCCTTTGATTCAACAGCACTGGGTCACTTTGTGACTAAGTTGCAAGACCGATACATGTTCTCCTAGTGGGGTAGACAAGGACCAGACAGCATAACTCAGTGCTATGTTGGGCAGGCACACCTTCAGATTCAGGCTGACAGGAAGATGACAGTGGATATGATCAAAGGTGCCACTCACCTCTGCTTCCTGCACCTTTACGATATGTAGGAGAACCCTGGTTCAAACAATAGCCTGTAAACGTATCTGTGTCACTCTTCCTGTTTCTTTATTATATCTTTGTGCTCCAAAGTTTTAGGAATCTATTGTGGGTAGCATAGGAATTCACAGCCATGGCACCTAAGGGAAAGAAGCATCACAATGTAGATTCTCAGGACTCTGATGAAACTCAGCAAATGGCAAGCTATTCCTCTCAGAATCCAGGTAAATCATGTGATGTCCAGTTCTGGGTTTATTAGTCACCCTAATATGCAACACTATACCTGCCCCGGAGGAGGGTCTGTGTAATATCCGGACCTGTGTAATACATGTTTGATTCTAGTCTTGACACTGATTATTATATGGGATTTTCAGCCTTTCCAAATTCTGGATATTGTTTCTCTGGCACAATGTATTTGTGGTATTTAAGTATATTTTGATGTCACTATCCTGCGGTTGGGAATGGCAACAGAAATTCTCAGTAAAATTTCTGGATCTGTGCCGTCCTAACTGGCAACATTTCTCATAATTAGCATAGGACACAGACTGGTCAAGCAAATCTTCCTTTTGTAAATCTTGCTAGACAAATTATTCCCAGACCCTGGCCTAATTGTATGTGACCTTCATGGAAATGATTCCATATATACATGTCTCTTCTGACAACTTTCAGTATAAAATAATCCAAAATACTCCATAATGAATACATTTCTTCATGGGAACTGATCAGAGAAATATACCTACCTTGAAATAGTTTCCCTTCTTTTTTTTTTTCATTGCAGCAAACAATCCAGCAAGTCAAAGCTGTGGGGACCTTGGTTCTTTCTTAACACCAGAAGAAGATGTGAGGTATTTGAGCGGACTTTTGCTTTCTGATAAAATGCTGCAGTACAGTCAACTGCTGCTCATCTAATATAGAAACAATTTGCTGTAGAGCACACCTAACAAATAAGCTTGGTGTTTTGTCTACATTGAATTAAAAATGTCATGGAATTTCTCCACAGTATTGAATTGCAGAACATGTTTCAGAATTTTCAAGGTAAGTTTTAGGTTACATTGTTTTTAAGAAACTTGTCTTAAGCCAAAGGATTTTACTACCAAATGTATTTACCTCTGCCTACAGGAGTGCACATAAAGCCTGGTTCTCATACAGGTGATGTTAAAGTTTATTACTCTGCCTTTTGTTACAATTTTCCCTTTTTATGTAATGCTTTTCTTTCTGAGAAGGTTTTTACTTGCTGTTTTATTCAGGGCTGCTTTAGTCTCCTAAATCTTAACTAGCTCTACCATGGGATTTTTTTTACCAGAACTAGAAATCTTGGTGTGGGCCACTACTAGGGGCTGTGATTTTCTAATTATTCCTTCTAATGGTTAATGTTGAGTACTTGGTTATTTCAATGGTGAGGTAAGAGAGTTTGCACTAATTGTATTAAAAGTGAAATTCTGAACAAAGACTTAGAGAGTTGTTAGCTTTTTCTATCTAATGTATAATAAAGCACTAATAAATGGCTTGTAAGCAAACTTTTTTCTTTCGATTATCTTTGACTTTGACTTCAAATACCTTTTGACTAATTGTGAACTTTAGTTACAAGACTCACTGACTACCTTAAAATAGTCATATTTAATTTTTGTTAGCTACTTCATTGTTTTCAAGTATTTATATTAAGTAATTTCAGTTAAATATATAAGATTAAGATTGCAGTGTGCCTTGATTTGTATGATGTCTTCCATTATTCTACTCCTTCTTTGTAAACCCGATCCATACCTTAAAGTTATGTGATTCCATTTTTATCTCATGTAATTATCTTTGTGCCTTTAGAGTACTTCATAAATTGAATACTTCAGTCTTTTACATATAGCTGTCCATCAGTATTCTGTCTACATGTACTGCTTTTTACACTTGTTCAATAACTAGACTTATCTATTCACCAGGAGCTCATAATTTTAATCCAGGCTACACAGGAGGCTGGCATTTGAGGATGATGTTTTGATGCTATACTGGATAAGGAAAGCCAGGAGAATCTTACCTCCACTTAACCAGCAAAAAGGCAGAATTGGAGCTGTGGCTCAAATGGTAAAGCAGCAGCCTTGAGAAAAAAGCTAAGGAGTTCAACCTCCAAATAAAAAATCAGCCTTTGTAAAGGACTTTCATATAAAAATTAAAGACTGTTTTTGCAATCCATTTAGTAAATTTGGATAAATAGTATTATATTCTTCCTTAGCTATATTCTACATCTAAAATATTAAAAAATAAAGTAGATGATTAACACTTGAAAATCAGGTTTTCAGCCATGATAGATTTTGCTGAAAGAGTAGAAGGGAATAATCTCATTTTGGAAAATGATGCCTATCTGTGCTTCACAATAGACCTGGGCAGATGTTCCTTCCCTCTTCTGTCTGGATAGTCGATGCTAATGAGAATATATTTTCAATGCAGAGGATATTAGGAAGAAGCTTCTCACAAAGAGAAGTTTGAAAATGAAAGTCAATGCATCTTTCAAAAGCATCCAGGAAAAATGGGACCATGTGTTGAAAGGGCAGCATGAACGGAGGTGAGTTTTTGAGAGTTTTGAGTTATAGTCTTTCTAACATTGTAGGCACTTAAGTGTATACATTACTCCATTCCAATATACTAGCTGGATTATTCTTTGAATCTTCTTTTATAGTTTTCTTGTGTAATAGGGTTTGGACCTGGGATCTTATGTTAGCTAGTACTACGTTCATCCACTTGCACATTAACCCTACTACTTCAATAGTTTATTTTGTAGGGAAAATAGTACATTTTTAGTTGGACTGGTGGTTAATGCCTGTAATCCTAGCTACTCAGGAGGCTGAGATCAGAGTTTGGCAGTTCAAATCTGGCCTGAGCAGAAAAGTTCCTGTGAGACTCTTATCTCTCTAATAAACTACTCAGAAAAAGCCTGAAGTGGTGCTGAGGCTCAAAGTGGTAGAATGCTAGTCTTGAGCAGTAAAGCTCAGGAACAGCACTCAGGCCCTTATTTCAAGCCCCAGGAACAGCAAAAAATGATAATTTTCCATTCCCTGCCTCAGACTATAAGCCTGATTTTATGTGCTACATATTTAGGTTATTGATATGCTTTAATATAAATATATTTAATATATTTACTATGTATTTAATATATTTACTATGTCAGTTGTAGGGCTTGAACTCAGGGCTTGAGTGCTGTCTTTGAACTTTTCTGCTAAAGACTAGCATTGTACTTCTGAGGCACAGCTCTACTTCAGATTTTCCTGCTCCGGATGGTTTAGAACCATAATCCTCAGATCTCAGCCTCTAGAGTAGCTAAGATTACGTGCTTGAGCCACTACCTCACAGGCTGACTTGATTTTTCTATAGAAAATAATTCTTTTCACCCTGTATCCTCAAATCAGCTGGTTTTCCTAGACATCCACAAAGTTTCTGTGTCCTTTCAAATTATACTTAAATTTTCTTACCACAAAGAGATTTATCATTCCGTGAATGACCTTGCTGCACTAAAATTAAATGGGTCAAACCATGTTGTATGTCCACTATTCCAAAGGGAGTAATCACATATTGTGATAATTTATAAATTCACTATGTGGAGTTCACCATCATTTATACTGTAAAAATTCTAAATTGGACAGTTTGGCAAAGAAATCATTCTCTGCAGAAACCTTGCACAATAAAAATATGTAAAAATAAATATATAAATATCATAAAAATTTATAAATATACAAAAACATGAGACATGCATAGTAAATCCATAAATCAGAAAAATAAAATTAGTAATAATAAATAATTGTTTCTAAAAATTTTTTTTTACATTTCCTTTTTTTTTATTGTGAGGATACCCTACAAAGAAGTTACAATTACATGGGCAAGATAACGAGTACATTTCTTATCAAGCATTGTTTCCCCTTCTTTGTTTCCCCTTCCCATCCCTTCCCATACTCCCCCCTACACCCACCCAATCCTCCCCCCACCCCCACCAAACTTGTAATGCTCATTTTTCCACATAACAACTTGTACATCTCATTGTTGCAGTGGGTCCACCCCTATCCCTAGTTAAACGATTTGTTTTTTCCCTTCTCCTGTACAAATTATACCAACATCAAATACAATGAAAGCATGGGTTATACCATGGGGGAGGGACATACAAAACTACAAAGAAATCATCTTATAAAGATGTTAGAAACAATTGTATGAAAGGAAAAAAACTAAAAAATTTGAATACTTATCTTGGGGTTCATTCCCCTAACATCAACTTATGTGACCTTTTCTGCTTGACTCAGACATATAGTAGTTATTGCAAATAAGGGAAACCATGGGACCTATGTTTCTTTGGGCCTGGTTTACTTCACTTAATCTAAAATATTTTTGTGACCATTCTCCTTGAGTTTTCTAGAAGTAAGACATGAGATAACTCTTCAGTCAGCCAGGTAAGAACACTCATTACATGAATAAATCATTAGTTTAATATTGCTGTATCCCTTCCCCCATTGAGATTGGAAATCATGCATATCAACTGATATTTCAATATGCTTAACTTTCTTCTACTTGTTGTTATAAATCTTCATGATGTTTATTTTTATCTTCTACAGGATGAATCTTTATGGAAAAGATCTTCAGAAGATGGTGACTTTGTTTCTACTCTCAAACATGAAGTTGAATAAGTTAAAGGAAGAAGGAGAAAATCTGGCTGTTGGTATCCTGTTTAGAGTTCTACTTCACTAGCCCATTAGCCCCATTTAACAATAGTTCACACTGACATACAGGTGGGAAATTTAAGAATATGAGTTTAGATGGAGAAATTCAGGCAGATACTGGAAATCCCCTTCTGGTTGTTTCTGTAGTTAGTATGATGGCAGAGTCACACTTTGTTAGGAGTACGACAGACCTCAGAGAAAGTATACTACCTATAGAGCAGAGAAGGAGTCCACAAATTGTTTGCAGTGGCAACCATTGGAATGTGAACTAGTATAGTATAATTCCCAGGCACAGTCTATCGTATAATTATAATAGAAACCATGAATGTAAATTGAGAGTCTTAATGGCTGTGACTGAGCAGATGAAAATGTAGACTTGAGAGGATTTAAGTCAAACATCTATTGGTCTTGCACCCTGGGGATGAAACTTAATTCTTTGAATTCAAGATCTCTCCCTTGCTGTGCCATTACTTTATAATTTAAAATACACTTGCAACTCTTTAGAGATGTGGGTTAGACAGAGGGACAGGGTATAAAATGTGATTAATGACCATATATTTGATGCAGTACTTAAAACTGAGGATTTGAGGATAGAATGATAAGCATTGAAAGAACTCCAACTTTATGATTCATGGGTTGAGACCAGAGGGAGGGACTGGTAGAGAAAGAGGGAACTGAAGATACTGTATGAATTACATGTACAATTACATGACTCTGACTCATGTAATTGTAATCTCTCTTTATACAACCTATATAATAACAATAAAGAAAATTAATTAAAAAAGAGACTACTACCTCCTGAGACACTACTGAACTCTAGCACTGAGAAGTGTAGACTAGAGCTATAAAGTATTAGGGCTACATTTTGAGGAAAACTGGGGACTAGTATAGCACAGTGGCCACAATTCTTGACTTCTGATCCCCCTATTTGAAGTCATTCTGAAGTGGCTAGTGGTAGAATGTCAGAAATATCGGTAATCTTTGTGCCTCTATTTTCTTCTCAATGAAAGGTGACATGACAAGATTACCTACTTTATCACCTTGGCTTTTGCGTCAAATGAGTTCCTGTATAACACATATATGCAAATGTTGTGTCACATACGATTCTTTTTTTTTCATTTTTTTACCTCTTGGTTTTTTCTTTTTTCTTTTTTAATTTAATTTTATTGTCAAGGTAATGTACAGCGTGGTTACACTTATATATGGAAGGTAGTGAGTATATTTCTTCTTACATTTGATTCTGAAGTAGGCTTTGCTAATAGTATTTTAATTGATACTGTGCAGTTAATAGGAATGCATAATGTACTTGCTGGCTAATTAAGGTCTCAGTGTCTATTGATCTAGTGACCAGGATATTTCTTTTTTTTTTTTTTTTGG
>NW_012267394.1:3340321-3371648 GCF_000151885.1 Dipodomys ordii | reverse complement strand
AAAGGAGGAGGCTGCAATGCTTGGTAAGAAATGTACGCATTATCCTGCCCATGTAATTGTAACCCCTCTGTACAGTATGTTCACAAATAAAATAAAAAAAAGACTTCTGTTGATATACCAAAATAATGTTGTTTCTTTTCCAAAATTGTTTTCACTTTGTACTGACATATCTGAAATTTGTCAATAATTTACTCAAGGCAGCACTGATTCTGATTAAAATAATGATAAATATATTTTCATTTTAAAATGCATCCCCTGTGGTTGGTATTATTTAAAGCAGAAATTGGCAATTACCCATTCTTCCCAGAGATATAAATACACTAAAAGCAACAGATTAGGCATAATTCTTTATTTTAAAATCTGTACTCAGTGTACTAATATTGGAAAGCAAGAATTGGCAACATCTTTATTTCCTGAGTATTTCCTGACATACCTGTTTGTCCAATAGCTGAATGCTGAATAGCCCACAATGTGGATTCTATGGCCGCTTACTATTACAAGATACATCAGAGTGAAAAAACTACTCAAGCACTAGCAGTTTGTGAATTGTGAATTCTCTACTTTTATATGAGAAAAGCATGATATTGGTTTGAAGTTATATACCATTCAATTTAATGTTTCAGTGCAGGGCAGTTTAAAAACAGGCATTCCATACTTCCTTAATATTTGATACACACTACCATGGAAAATATTCATTTTAAACATTTCTGCATAGCAGATGTGTGGATGTCATTCTCCATGAAAAACATTCACTAAAGTACAGGTTTAAGAAAGAGTTTCTTCTCAATATCAGTGCTAAACAATTCTAAGGTAAAATCTACTATTACTTAGAGTCCTACATTTTCTTATTGTCCCATCCAGTTATCAGAAGACTGTGATTCTCACCCCTGTAGGGGTTCTTTCATTGCTGTCTTTATTCTAACACTAGTGCTGTATCAGTTAAGGACCAACATCTTCCTTGCCTGAGTTATAAGATTTACCTGAGGTTGCTCATCTGTAATCTGTCTTTTTAAAAATTTTTTTAAATAAGTTTTTTATTGTGAAAATACTGTACAGAGGGGTAACAGTTCTTGAGCAAAGTAATGAGTACATTTTTTTTTATTGTGAAAATACCGTACAGAGGGGTTAGAATTACTTGGGCAAGATAACATTTCTTATCAAGCATTGTTGCCTCTTCCTTTCTTTGTTTTGCCTTCCCATCCCTTCCCACCTCCCCCCCACCCCCCTACAAAGTTGTAAAGTTCGTTTTTCGACATGACTTGATGTTAGGGAAATGAACCCCAAGATAAGTATTCAATTTTTTTCTTTCATGCAATTGTTTCTAACATATTTATAAGATGATTTCTTTGCTGCTTTGTATTTCCCTCCCCCATGGAATAACCCCTGCTTTCACTGTATTTAATCTGTCTGTTTATTTGCATTCAGTATGAGGTTTTTCCACATAGACCTTTTCTCTTAGAGGTTTCTCTTGCAGGTTTTTACATGTGCAAACACCCAACTATTGAATTACCTCTTTCAAAGCTTTATTTGGTACATGGATCCCACACATTCAGGTTAAAGAATTTCTCTGATGTCATTCTCTTGTCATACATGCTTTTTGAATGCTCTTTCAGCTTATTTTCTTTACATATGGCAATCTCTTCTTTGACAACGCAGTAAGCTTTAATCTCCATAAATTTTGTGGTGGCTCTATTGATAAATTCACTTTTGTCATCAGAATTTGGAAGAGATCACATACCCAATTTTTTCTTTCTCTCTAATACTCAGCTCCTTTCTCTGCTGAATCTCAGACATGAACCCAGTGATTCATGTCTCCCAACTACTGGGGGACAGAGATAATCAGGATCACAATTCCAGAAAAATCAAGTGATTGATATTCCATCTCAATGAATAAATTAGGTATGGCTGTTTGTTTTTGTAGTACTCATGATATGGCTATTCATTTATGTAGTAGCCATATGGAAAGCTTAAGTAGGATAGTCACTTTCCAGACCCCTCTGACCACTTTAGTGGGCCTCTTCTGAAAAATACCTAAAGTAAAAAGGCTTGGAAATGTGGCCACAGTTGCAGAGTGCTTAGTAATGGCAAGGCCCAGAGATCAAAGCCCAGTACTGCCCCCAAAAAGGACACATTACATGTTCAATGACTTGTACTTATTTCAGATGATTATACTCTCTGGGGAAGATATGTTTCATTGCCTTCATGATAAAAAATGGTCTAAAAGCTTATGTGTTTTTTTCCCTAGTTTTGCAGTGCTGGGGGTTGAAGCCAAACTACTTCTCATCTAAGGAACACCTTTAGCTCTGAGCCAAACCAAATGCCCAATGGATAGTAAAAGACAAATAGTTACATTTGCACATGATTAATTAAACAGCCCTATAGACATTCACACAGTGAGGCCAAAGGAGGATATTCTTAGGAGACGATCACAAAGTCTCAATAGCAATGTGCATATGACCATATAAAATGATGTTTATCAAAATGAACTCCAAGAAATAGAAGTGAGGTTTCTATTGTATGTTTTGCAGTTATTTTTTTGTTTTGTTTACTTCTTTTGTCATTTTTTTATTTCTGTACCCTTTATATTGTATGTAAGTTTATCTGATTTGGAGAGGGAAAGGGAGGGGAAACACAGAAATGGTGGGACTAAGGGTGAACCAATTCAGCAGTGAAACACACTAGACACTATATTGGGAATGAATTACACAACTTGGGGGAAGGAGGGTAAAACCTAGGTGAAAATGAGGAGGGGGGTCATACTGTTCAAAAAGAAATGTACTCATTCATTACCTGCCTTACGTAATTGTAACTCCTCTATACATCACCTTTACAATAAACTTTTAAATAAAGAATGCAAAAAGTAAATATAGACATGTGGAAGAAACATGGTTTCAAAAGACCCCCCAAAAGCAAATTGAAATCACATATTATTAACATATAATTCAGAGTGCAAAATTAAGCCTCAAAGCATTTATTAGAAAAAGATATTTTTATCATCTCAGAGTAATGATACACTGATTCAATAAAGCCCAAGAAAACACACCTGTGAAGATGTTGAATACAATAAAGTCTAAAGCACTGCTTCAGAACTGAAATTAACATCTTCTTTTCTTTCTTCTCCTTTTTCTTCCTTATTTCATCATCCTTCCCTCCCTCCCTCCCTTCTTTCCTTCCTTCCTTCCTTCCTTTTTTCCTTCCCTTTCTTTCTCTAGCTCTCTCTGTCTTTTCTTTCATGCAATTCTGAGGCTTGAACTAGGCACTCTCCTTGAGCAATTTGCTCAAAGCTAGAGCTCTACCACTTGAGCCACAGCTCTACTTCTGGCTTTTTTATGTTAATTAGAAATAGTTTCACAGAACTTCTATTCCAGTCTGGTTTTGAAAGAAAATACTCAGATTTCAACCTCTGGAGTAGCTAGGATTACAGGAATGAGCCCAGAAAATAGATGATCAAGATGAGTATACTACTGTAAACAGAAATGCAAATACACTCAGAAAGAAAAAATACTGAGTCTTATTAGTGATTGGGCACATGCAGTACAAGGCACTAAAGTGCTTTTGCTGAGAGCCTGTAGCTCATACCTGTAATCCTAGCTAATTCGGAAGTTAGAGCTGAGAATAGTGATTTGAAACAAGACCAGGGAGTAAAGACCATTAGACTGTTATCTCCAACAACAAAAATGAAGTGGGATGTTGTTCAAGTTGTAGAGTGTTAGCTTTGGGTGAAAAAGTTTAGGAACTGTGCTCAGGCCCTGAGTTCAAATCTCAGTGCCTGCCTCGCTACTGCACAAAAGTATCACATCGCTTAGAAAATACAAATTTAATAAATCTTGATTCACCACCTGTTGGTGAATATATATAAACATATATATATATTATATGTATATTATATATATATATATATATATATATATTAGTGTATGCAACTTTCTTATGGGACATTAATGGAAACATTAAGATATAATAGAGTACTCAGCTAGCATACAGAATGGAAATTCCTGGTGTCTACATGGGAAATATACTTTGTACAGTTGAGTCATAAAAAACAATAAATGCTTATTTCATCATTATTGCTTAGAATCCAACATGAGGGGCTGGGAAGGTTGCTCAGTGGTAAAGTGCTTGCCTTGCATGCATGAGGCCCTGGGTTCAATTCCTCAGCACGACATAAGCAGAAAAAGCCAGAATTGGTGCTGTGGCTCAAGTGGTAGAGTGCTAGCTTTGAGCTGAAGAGCTGAGGGACAATGCCCAGGCCCAGAGTACAGACCCTATGACTGCAAAAAAAAAAAAAAAAAAAGAATCCTACATGAAAATCTGAGTGGTTCAGGAATGGGGGTAGGAACTATGGTGAATGAATATATTGTGGATTAGATAAAGGTAAGTACAAGGTGCAGAGTCTATTAGAAACTCCAGGTCCAACTGAGGGAGATGAAGCAAATGGTAGGTGGAGCATGACAGATGGATGTTATTGTCAAGAAGGACCCCAGAGATACATGAATGGCCACAGGCAGGTGTGTTATTTCACCTGGATGCCCTAGAAAGCTCAGAAGGATCAAAGCAATTTTTTTCTCTGAGAAAGGTGAATGGAAAGAACTGAGAAGGGACGATAGGGGCTGTCTAGATGTGTCTCCAGAAAAAAATAAGTTTTTCAGGGCATGTCCCCTGCCTGGAGTCCTTGGTCAGGTGCTGTTAGGCTGAGAAGCTGCTAAAGCTTTTTGGAGTAGGCACTGTTGACTCATTCCTGTAATGTCAGCTATTCGGGATGCTGAGATGAGGCTCGTAGTTCAAAACCAGGCCTTGCAGGAATGTCCATGAGATTGTTATCTACCGTTAAGCATCAAAAAGCTGGAAATGGAGTTGTAGCTCAAGTGGAAAGGTCAGGGACAGCTCCTTAGGTGAGAGTTCAAATCCCAGAAACCATACAAAAAACCGGGTTGAGTGAGCCTCTTCTCTTGTGAGGTAAACCTTCAATACTGCCCACTTTCCGCATGCGCGGCATCAGCCAATCAGTGAGCTTGTTTGAGATGGCCATTCAGTAAAGTGAGCTGCCTCATCCTTTGGAAACTGGGCAGCCCATTTATGACCGTTGGAAACGAACGTTGGGTAGTGCCCCAGAGACTACAGGATTCTGTCGACTGTGGCTATACGGTGAGAGTTGCAGGATCACCAAAATGGGTTGCAGTTGGGTGTTTAGTATCCTAGAGGCCACAGATTTCATTGATTGTACAGCTATGTCATGGTATCACCGGGGTGGGTGGCAATTGGCTGTCCCAGAGGCCAAGGCTTCAGTGAACCGCAAAGTTTAAAGGTGTATTGGCTTAATGGAGCTGGGGTGGCAGTTACACTGGCACTTAAAATTAGCTCCATAAAAGGCATCAGGCTACAGAGAAGCAGGATGGACACAGCTGTAGAGAACTGTGGGGAATGAGTGAGTGATCACCAGACACCAACCCCGGCCTACTCTGGCCTAAGCTGGCCCATTCTGGGCTACTCTGGGTGACTCTGGCCCAGTCTGGGTGACTCTGGGATACTCTGGCCTACTCTGGCCACTCCGGCCTACTCAAACATGTGATGCAGTTCCTCATCTGTGCCCCAGATGGGCCAAGGGCCCTTAGGGAAACCTGAGTCCAGGTCCACGTGGAGGGTGTCTAGTTCCAGGTATTTTGGGGTGGGATTGAGGGTAGGATGGAAGGTTTCATGTTGGGACCCTCATTTTTGGCCCCTTGGCAGGGTAAGGCCACCTCTCACCATTTCCTCCCGGGCTTGGTAGAGGTTTGCCTCCCTAGGACTGTGGACGGGTTGGTCCTGGTTTCATCTCTTCTCTCCCTGCCCCCAACCCCACCCCCAAGCTCCCCATTGGAGCAGCACTGAGTCATTTGGGGACCAGAGGGTGGAGTTTGGTTTCGTGTCCTGCAGAACTGCAGGACAAGCAGAAAACTGCAGGCACATTGCAACTGATGTTGAAGGGTGCCAGGCAGCCACAAGCCTGCATGCTGGTCTAGTGATAGACAGAACTGGATTAGATCAGAGGAGCCACTGGCCTATTCCCCACCCACCCCTTTCTGACCAACTGGGTCTTCCACCTCATGTCAGCTAGGTGAATCCTGCAAAAAACATAGCCCCCAAATGAACCTGCCTTTTCCATCCCCATCTCTTTATAATTTGTCAGTGCATTCTCAACCCTCTCAGCCCTCCTTTTTTTGTTAAGCACCGGAAGACCACAGTAATGGAACCCAGAGCAAGAAAGTACCCCAGGTTAGCTGGCCAGGTGCCTAGACGTGGCCAGCAGGATGTGACGCCCAATCAAGGTAATCAGCAGGAGGTGACCTCCAATTGCCATTGCTCAGGTAAAACATGCAAGGTGTATATGTGGTTCTTTTGAGCCTGTACTCCACTACAAGGCAATATCTGTCCAGAGGGAGGCCTGTCTCATATCCTGTCATGTGGAATACAATGCTCAGTTAAGTCCTGGTCTAGGGTCTTTGCTCTGGATTCCAAACCTTTTTAAATACTGAATGCTGTTTCTCAGAGCCATGGTATTTGTGTAATTTAAGCTTTTCATTAAAACCTTACCAGATTGGGGTGATGCAAAGCCATAGAACTGCAAGGAAATCTGGGTTTATGCAGTCTTTACTTACAACATGTCTCCTACGTAGGACATGGGTTAGGCTGGCTTTCCCTCTATAAAACTGATTGGATATATGTCTCTGTAAACTGTTCCCTAGCCCTGGGCTAATTATATCTGAAAAGCATGTAAGTGATTCCATCCTCATATGTATGTTTTGATAATTTCAGATGTCAATGAGCCTAAGAACATCCATAATAAAGACACTCCATGAGAGATGATCAAAATAGGAAAATTCCTGTAACATTTTTTTTCCTTTTAATGCAGCAAACAACCCAGCCATTCATATCAGTGAGGACACTCATACACTTGAAGAAGCAGAAGAGTCAGAAGGGTAATTTGTTTAAAGTGATTTTTGCCTGCTGAAAAAATACTGCAGAAAAGTCAACTTCTCTTTGTTCTGTGGAAGTCACGTGGCATCAAATAGTTCTTCCACAATAAACACAGTCTTTTCCCCTCCATTTAATTAAAAGCCTATTATGATTTCTCCACAGGACTGAATTTCAGGACATGTTTCAGAAGTTGCAAGGTAATTTTAGGAGACAGTATTTCAAAAAACTTGCTTTAAAACAATGTAAGTTAATATGAAAAAATGATTGTTAGCAGCATTTAGGATAGTTTTTGATGGCTTATTCTTATAAAACATTAAAAAAGGGTTTATCAAATGGCTTTATAGTGTTTATTTTTCTTGTTAGATTGATTTTTTTTATTGTGAGAATACCGTACAGAAGAGTTACAATTACATGAGCAAGATAACGAATACATTTCTTATCAAGCATTGTTGCCTCCTTGTTGTTTCCCCTTCTCATCCCTTCCCATGCTCCTCCCTTCCCCCCCACCCGATCCTCTCCTACCCCCCACCAAAGTTAAGTTCGTTTTTCAACATAACGACTTGTACATCTCATTGTTGCAATGGGTCAACCTGTATGCCTAGTTAAATGATTTGTTTTTTTTTAAATTTTTTAACAAGGTTTTTGCTATGTAGCCAAAGCTGGCCTCATTCTTGCATTCTTCCTACTTGATTCTCTTATGGGCTGAAATTCAAGGAATTCCTCACTATGTGTAGTTTAGATTTTCTGACTTGTCCATTTTAATAACAGATGTGAAGGACCTAAATCAACAGTGAGATAAGAGTCATACTTTAACTTTCTACAGTGTGAAATGTTAGGAAAATAATTAGATAGAATACTATCTATGCCAGGTTTGGTCACACATTAAATGGTAAATGGCATTTTTTTCAGTATCACATATTTATACTTTCATTAAAATTAATTTACATGTTTGCACATTTCTTTCATATGGTTGAGGCCCAGAGCAGACTAAATCTTTGTAAATAGCGCTTGATTTGCCTTATTGCATATATAATACATGTGATGGAAAAACAAAGTCAGTGTGAAAGACCTGAAGGAACAGAATCAAACTAAGTTTTAAGTAGATATTTCTAAAATGAGTTGCATTAATGATACTTAGAGGTCATACTCTGAAGAAAGATAGGTAATTTAGCATTTTTTGCCTTCTGTAAGCTCAGCACTTGCAAGGTGACTTCAAACAAACTTATTTCTTTAAATTAGTATTGTATTTGTTTCTTGTAGTGAAACCTCACTGCCTACCTTGACATACGTTTTTTAGCTTACTATATAATTACCTTTGTTTCTTTGGAGAAATTTGTGACATAATTTTGCCCTTATATAACATAGTCCTATCCACAATCCTACTAAGTTTATTTTTAATAAGTTATTGTGAAAATAAGGTACAGAGGGTTTATAGTTACATGAGCAAGGTAAAATGAGTACATTTCTTATCAAGGATTGTTGCCTCGTCCTTTGTTAATTATTTCTTCAAAATATCCCTTTACAAATTTTTTCTAAAGAATTAAATATTGCTCTGAAGTCGTCTTTGTAATTTTTGGTAGATATAAACATTTTTATTAGCTATATTCCATATGTATATTATACATATATAATGTTTCACATCGCAATCATTAGCCACTCTGTTTTGCTGAGCTTAAGAAAAACAGTTTGACTTTTTAAAAATGATGCCTGTTTGTTTTTTCCAATAGAGCTGGATTGATGTTCATTACTTTTATTATTTTGACAATAAATACTAAAGACAATATATTTTCTATGCAGAAGACATTACGAAGCTGCTTCTTACCAGGAAAAATAGTATGAAACTGAAAGTCAATCAATCTTTCAAAAACATTCAGAAAAAACTGGACGGAGTGTTGAAATTGCAACATGAGCGCAGGTAAGGTTTTGAGGTTTGGAACTGCATCTTTTGTAATGTATCTAATCATCTTACAATATATTGGGTGGATTTTTCTTTCAATCCCTTTTTAAAGTGTTTTTTTCTCTAATGGGGTTTAGACTCAGGACCTTGTGATACCTAGGTAATAACTAATATATTTGAACAGCACCCTTATAACTTTTAAGATTTTAGTTTATTTTTCACTGTCATGTATTTGTACATTGCCTGTCTCACACTGTGATCCCCTAATTTCTCCTGCTACATACATCAGACTACAGAAAGAATCAGCTTGATTTTTTTCAAATGGTATATGCCTAGCTTTTAGCCAAGCTGGCCATGAAATAAGGTTCTTTAAACACTGCCTCCATCATAACTGAGATGGCAGTTATGCACCAAAACACCAGCACTGGCCTAATTTTTCCACAGAAAATAATCTTTTTCATGCTGTATTCTCATACCATAATTGAATGGAGCTACATATCCTTGAGATTGACAAAGATGATCTTTACTCTTTCAAGTTTTCTTGCGTTGTTTAGTGCTTAGAAAATTACCCTTATTCAATAAATGCCTTTTGTGCACTAAAATATTCACTGCATGTGTGTTATTACTCTTTTGTACAAAATCATCATTTGACCAATTGGGGAACAATGAAATCGTTTTCTGTGGAAATCTTTAATGAAAAACATGGACTTTTCTCATTGCATCCCTTACTCAGGAAAAGGTGGTCAATAACAATTAATTATTCTTTATCTTAAGGTGTTTGTGGTATATTTAAACTATTATAAGTCTTCCTATATTCCTAGATTCAAGGAACATGAAATAACTTTATTCTCAGCTAGTTAGGAGCAAATTTTCTTAGAGTAACAATAAGTAAAATGCTTCATTATATTATTTTCCTTCAGAATATTTTAGTTGCTATTTCCCACCTCTATTGGTAATACAAAACAAGACAAATCAAATGTATTTTGAGTACGATTTCAATTCTTCTTATTGATATGGACCATCACAACATTTTATTATTATTATTTACAGGAAGGTGGTTTATCAAAAACATGCCCGTGAGTTTGCAAATTTTGTGGTGACAACAACAACGGACATGGAAAAAATCAAGAAAGAAGCAGAAAAACTAGCTGTTGGTATCCAGATTAACTTTCTGCTTCACTATTAGTCCTTTGTAACAGTAGTTCACACAGACATGTGGGAGGGAAATTGGAAATATGGTCCTAGTTGAACAGTGGCAGGTGGAAGATGAAGTAATGGGATAATGGACATATCATCCTTGGTGTTGTTTCTGTGTGATGTTGTTTAGTGAGATAACAGGGTCATCCAGTATTAGTAGTAAGGATAGGGACGAAAGCAAATGCTGCCTTGGGAGCATAAGTGAAAGCACAGAATAATTTCCATACAGGGACCAGTAGAACATAGACTAGAAGAGTATAAAGGAAAAACATTGTTAGTATCCAATCTAGGGTTATGTCATAGAGAGGATAAACTTAAATTTAGAGTAGTCAACATGAATGTGACAAAATAGGTGAAAATTTAGACTTCAGATTTTGAAGAGGTGTACTTTCATTACAATGTAGTGTTTGAATTCAGGAACTGCTTTCTCAGCAGGATCTCTACAACTTCTATTATACATACAAAACTTTTAGAGGCTGCAGTTTTTCAAGTACACAAGCATGTTGACAGAGGGAGAGGGTAGAATGCATGTCCATGCATATGAATGTGCAAACATGCATGATGGATGAGATTAATGACCCTGTATTTGGTGCTGATATTGACAATGTGAGGATGGGTAAGTGAGATGTTTAGTATTGAAAAGTGCTCCATTCAAGGTATGTTACATCCTTAAAATCTACTGAGCTAGAACACTGGAGAAAGAGGCCTATCACTATAGGAAACTAGTGCCTACATATTGAGAAAAATTAATATATAGTTTACAGAGTGCCATGAATCTTAACTCTGGAACCCCACTATTTGCTGTTCATTGAACTTTGCTATCTGGGAATCCATAGGCCAGTTAAGTATATGCCTCTCTTTCCTTCTTGAAAGAAGACATACTAAAATTCCCTAATTCATTAATTGCTTTATATCAAATGAGTTACTGTTCAATAAATTTTATTAACTGGCTTCAGAATATTATCTGACATATGGTTCTTATAGAATGCTTTGCTAATCTAAATTTTGTATATTTTGAAGTGTAGTAGGTTCCTATGTAAGAGACTAAGTGGCTAATAACCTAATGACTGGCTATTTCAAGGTAATTCAAAGAGGAACAGAAAGTCCAACATTAGAAGCACTAGAGTGTGGATTTTTATGCCCTCAAGATATGAGCAAATTTAGTTTATAGCACTCAGTCTATGTTAGACAAAGCTTAACTTAGAAATGAGGAAATGTGTGGGATGAGATTGAATAGAATATAAGAGGGGTGACCCAGATTGAGATGCATTGTATATATAATTTGGCATATCGAATGAAAATCTATTTGCACAAGAGTTTGAATAAAATACTAAAAATTATGCTTTTTAATTAAATGAATCCTTGACTGGATTACTATGTAGTTTTACATGGTATTGGGAAACACAAGTTATATAAACTTGATCATACCATTTCTTAAAAAAAGAAAAATATTTTATTAATCACAAGTTGTTATGTTTTAATTTACTATGGAATTAATTTGGTCAGTGTTAACTTGTCCCAAATTACTACATCTCTTTCTCTTTTTCTTGCAGACTCAGTTTCAAGAACAGCAAGAAACTTTTCAAAAATATGTAACTGCTTACAGCAAGAAAATAGCATCCTTGGGAAATTTATTCCAGAATCATTTCATGGTCTGTTTCATTTGGCCACACAGTATTTTCTTACAAAGCTTACTGTAAATGTAGAAGAGAATATCCTTATTACTTTCTAAAATTGTGTTAAGAACATTGTGTTTGTATGTCTAAAATTACTCAGGATTATATTCATAACAGTGTTGGTCAAGTTGACATACTGCTAAATTCATTTTCAATTTTAGGATACATTCATAATGGTCACTACTTTTTCAAAAATAGGGATTGGTAAATTGACCATTCCCAGAAGTGTAGATATCCTGCATAAAACTGATTATAATTTTTCATAGTTATTTCTTCCATAACCAATTTTATATCTGTATATTCTTATATGAGAGCAGGATCCTGAATTCCATGTACTTTCCGAATAGTTCATGGAAAAATTTTTGTGTGTGCCAGTCTTGGGGCTTGAACTCAAAGCCTGAATATTTTCCCTGAGCTTTTTTTTCCCTCAAAAATAGGACTCTTCCATTTGAACCTGAGCTCCACTTCTGGCAATTGCTTGTTAACTGAAGATAAGAGTTTCTCATACTTTCCTGAACTATCTTCAAACTGCAATCCTCACATCTCTGCCTCTTGAGAAGCTAGGATCACAGGCATGAGCACCCTGTGCTTTTCTACGTTTGATTTCTTATGTTATTGAGTAGCCAATAAATTGTTTTATATAGGCATTTACTATGATAAAACAGGCCCTAGACATACAGAACAATGAAAAGGTGAACAAAGATGGATATTTTGTGAACATTATCTGTGAATCTTATGAAAACTTGAAAGACACATGGACTTTTGGCTACTGCTGTTATTCACTTAGGAATCAATTTCACTTTTCCTTTTCTTTCTTTAAATATTAGTTTCCTCTTATTTCTCTGAGGCTTCCCCTTCCTCTTTTTGAAAATGTATTTAAATACTTTTTAACAATCATATTAAAACTTCATTCTTCTGCTGGCTGCTAGTGGCTCATTCCTGTAATTCTAGCTTCTCAAGAGGCTGAGATTTGAGGTTTGAGGTGCAAAGCCAATCCAGGAAGGACACTCCTGAAGTGGAGCTGTGCATAAAGTAGTAGAGTGCTTTCATTGAGCATAAAACCTCAGGGACTGTGTGCACTGGGCCTGAGTTAAAGCCCCAGGATGAGCAACAAAAAAACAAACAAAACAAAATCAACCCACAAAAAAAATTACTTCATGCTTCCATCCAATTAATTGAGATGGTTAAAGGAATCTAGTTTATAAATAGAAATTCTATTTTTATAGAATGTTTGGTATACACAAACCAGTGTATGGGTAGCATTTAATTTCAACCACTTTGGAATAGCAAATATACTGTTGAAATCCTCCATGAGAGTTTATCATTAGTTAACATACAGGTTTGGGAGAGGAGTTCTAAATGCTAGTGTTAATGTTGCTAATTAAAGTAACAACATTACTTTTACTTAAGAATACTGTGTTTCAGTACCCTTCCCAGTAAGTTAACATAATGCTCTGTGATTCTTATGACGGCAGTGGTTGTTTCACACCTGTCATGATCTATAATTGGTCTTGTACTAGTTTAGGACCACCTCATTCCTTGCCTGATGTATTTAGATTTACCTGAGGTTAGTCCTTAAAGGTTATTCATGTAATGATCCTAATCACAGCCCTTCCCTCTTTCAAAATAGTCAGGACTTCCTCTTCCAAGATTTTACATGTGCAGACGCCCACTTCTTTCAAAGTTCTATTTGCTGCAGCTTTCTTTCCTCTCACCCCTCCAGGATAGATGCTTTCTCTGACACTCCCCTGTGTTCTATTCTGTCTTGATGCTCTTACTCTGGGATATTTATAGCTGATTGATTTTACTTATTAAATTATATTCCTTTATATACTTCCTAATCTCAAGACATTAATCTCTATGCATTTTGTGTTACTTCTATTGATATATTCATTTATGATCAGCTGAATATGAAAGAGATCAACTATTCATTACATAATTTCTCTGTAACATTTTAGTCATACATTTTATATAGTCATACATTTTATATAGTATGTTTTCTGAATGATGAGTAGAAATTTAAATTGTAAGTTGTGGCTATCTCACTAGTTCATGCCTATGATACCAACTACTTGAGAGACAGAAATCATCATGGTCATATTTCGAGAATACTCAGGAAAAGTTAGCCTGATCCTATCCCCACAAATAAACATATTGTGGTCGTTCATACCCACCTCTTTTGAAATATTGCTTTATTGAAATGAAAACATTATTTATAGTGGAACCGGATTTTGTGAAAAAAAATTTTTATTGTGAAAATACTGTACAGAGGGCTTACAATTACATGGGCAAGACAGTAAGTACATTTCTTATCAAGTATTGTAGCCTCCTCCTTTGTTTACCCTTCCCATCCCTTCCCATCCTTTCTTCTCCCCCTACCCAATCCTCCCCCCCCCCAAGTTGTAAAGTTCGTTTTTGACATGACAACTTGTACTTCTCATTGTTGCAACAGGTCTACCTGTATCCTTATTTAAACGACTTGTTTTTCCCCTTCCCCTCCACAAATTATACCGACATCAAATACAGTGAAAGCAGGGGACATACAAAGCAACAAAGAAATAATCTTATAATTGCGTTAGAAACAAATGCATGAAAGAAAAAACATTTAAAATACATATCTTAGGGTTCATTTTCCTAACATCACCTTATCTGACCTTTTCTGCTTGACTCAGACATATACTAGATATTGCAAATAAGGGAAATCATGGGACCTATGTTTCTTTGGGCTTGGATTACTTCACTTAATATAATTTTTTCCAAGTCTTTCCATTTCCTAACAAATGGGGCAATGTCATTCTTTCTGATGGAGGCATAGAATTCCATTGTGTATATATACCACATTTTCTTGATCCATTCGTCTACTGAGGGGCATCTTGGAACCGTATTTTTGTTTCAGACTCTTTTTGACCTAGAATCTACTCATAAAGAAGAAATTTCTCGTGAATACACTTCATTTCAAGAAAATATATTCTCCGTGTAACCAAAAATTCTGATGAACACTGTAAGTAACAAAATTTGAAATTGAATATTAAGAATTATTTTAGGCATTTAGTATTTCATTTGCTGAAATATGTATTTCTCTAAGTATTAAACCCACATTTAACATCTCCTCTGTAGTAACATGGACCTTTGGAGAAAGGTCAAACTGAATTAGAGGCTACTGTCCTTATGTAAGTTACAATGCGTATCTCTAATGTGGCTCTAATATTTTAGTTGTAGTCATTGCATCTTTGTTACTCTTTGCTGTCTACAGATCCCATATATTTTAAATCTCAAATAAAACCTAAAGAGTGAGGTGATCACAGCAATTCTAATTCCAAAACTGTATTTAAGGAGATTCCAAGCTCTGACTAGTAATGATGAGTTTTTCTCATTAGCACTATCAACAAACTCTTGTTACCAAAGATGACATTGTATTTGAGAGGAAGATTCTGGGACTTGAACTCAGGGTCTGGATGCTGTCATTGAGCTTCTGTGGTCAAAACTAGTTCTCTATAACTTGAACCCTAGCTCCTCATACAGCTTTTTTGGGTAGTTAGAGATAATAGTCTCGTGGACTTTCCTGCCTGGGCTGGCTTTGAACCCTGGTCCTCATCCTCCAAAGTAGCTAGGACAATCTGAATGAACCACCAGTTTCCAGCTAAGTTCGTATAATTGTCACTGTGGTCTGATGTGTCAACATCGCTCTGCAAAGTTAGAAAGCACAGCATACAAGTTTAGGTTACTTCTTATTCAAGAAGGCATATAAGATGCAATTTATATAATGTACACAGTTGTGTACAGAATGACAAAGTTACAGAAAATATTCAAAAGAAATTAAGATTTAAAGGAACCATATTGTACAGACTTAAAAACATTCTTCTATGATTCTTCTATGATTAGGAGGACACACTTCTTATTGACAGGATTGCTCCATTCCCCTCATGTTAATGCACCCACCAAAGTTACCTTCAAGCCATCACAGCCAGATGAATACTGAGTTGCAGTGGGTCACCATAATCTCTTCTGGCAAGTTTAAACTGTAGGTTGTTTCAGCATACAAAAGTGGGACCTGAGCAATGTAGAGCAAGTCAACCCACTCACTTCTGTAGATCCTTCCCCAAAGGACAGCCTAGTTAGTATTTATTTTGACTTGTGTACTCTCTGAATGAAGGGATCCACCCACTTACTCTTGTGTAGGGAAGACAGACAGATCTTAAAACCCATCTACTTTACCAAGTAGGGTAAATAATGAGGGAAGCATTTGTGACAAATCATATATTCAAAACAAACACCTAATTATACTTACAATTATATTTTGGGCCAGATAAGTAACTGCCTTTAGTGAGCAGCATGCTTTCAGTTAAACAAGTGTAAAAAATATGTTTGGTATTTCTCTTCCCACTCATTTCTTCATGTGAAAACACTCAAGAATGTCTTTACATTTCCATGCAGGTTCACCACAGCGCTCTCCTAATCTCACAAACTATGAGTTAAAGAGCATTTGAGGCATGAAGGAATGCAACTTTAGAACTTATAGTGTATCCTTCTTGCCCAAAGTCAATGCCTTGACACATACATCCAGAAACCCATTTTTCTTAGCTGTTCTATGAAATCCCTTCCCCCTCACCCTTGGAATAGAATTGTTGTTGTTTTTACATGTTAACAATGTTTGCTTAAAATTAATAAAGTTTATTTGCTTTTCTCCAAAAGGCTGGTCTCATCATTTATGATTTGGTATTTTGATAAAGGGCCCAAATTTCTAGTATCAAATCTGGTAACCACTTAGTAAGTCATGGAGATTTCTCACTTTATCTCATAGAGAATAAGGCCCCAGGGGTTGCAGGGAGACCCTAATCAGTCAATCTCTGATCCAGTATCAACAGAGGTGCTGACATGCAAAAAGAGGGGAGACTAAGTCACATAGCAGCAGCTGCTCAAGCCAGATACAGGTCCAGAGCACTTCTCTTGTTTCCCCTGGGCACTACAGACTCAGGACTCCCATTGTTGGATAAACTTTTTGGGAAAAGGAAAGGGTTTTGAATGAAATCATGCCACTTTATCCAACTCTGTGTGAGTACTCTCAGATGTATATCAAGAGCCCTTTATCCCACAACTTTAAGTAGTTTTCCCTGTGGACTTGGCCCCATAGGGGGCAATTTTTGTTGCATTATTTGTGGTACAGGTCAGAGAGTAAATAATACTAATAATCTGGAGTTCATCTCTATCTATTTACTGTCATTTTGTTGAGGCTTCTCATTACCTGGCTTTGCCTTTTTTTTTTTTTTTGACTATTTCTGGGGCTTGTACTCAGGTCCTGCATGCTCTTTCTGACCTTTTGAGCTCAAGGCTAGTTCTCTAGTGTTTTTGCCACAGCTCCACTTCTGGTATTTATAAATAGCTAATTGGAGATAAAAGTCTCCCAGACTTTCCAATCTAGGCTGGCTATGAACTGTGATCAACGTATCTCAGCCTCCTGAGTAGAAAGGGTTACAGGCAGGAACCACTAGTGCCTAGTACTTGCCTTGCCTCTGAAGAATTCTCGTTGGTTTGTTTAGGTGCATCATGATTTTATGTGGTTTTTATGTTTATGGATGGCATCATACCAATTCCATCTGAAAACACTTTGGGACAATTCTGACAGATTTATTTACTAATAAGCTCATGATGATGGAAAAGTTGGGATTTTTTATTTTTGGCCTAAGTATAACTATTTTAGTGAATGAGGAGATAGTTCCTTTGAATGGAATCTTGGGGATAATTTCTGTAGACAAAAATTAGATGGGTTACTTGGTTAGAGAAAAGATGGTAGTAGCACATATCTGTTTTGGACAGTCTGTGGCATAACTGACATACATTTTGTTTACTTTCTTGGATTATTAATGGTTCTAAATCTTCTGTATCAGGTACCATTCATTTTGTTGTGAGAGCCCTGTTGAATATCAGATTAATGTGCCAAATTACCCACTTACATACTTAATCCATACCCCAGTGCAAAACCAAGAATGAAGTGCATAAATTTCCACCAGAACGGCTATAGCAACAGGCACAATTCTCAAATCAACTAAAGAAATTTATCTCAGCCTTGTAATACTAGCTATTCAGGAAAATGAGATCAGGAGGATCATGTTTCAAAGGCATCCTGAGCAGAATAGTCTGTGAGATTCCAATTTTATAACTCAGTCAAAGGTATGGATAATTGTCTGGATTCCCTTTCTATCAGTAGTCATTAAATAACCCCCTTTTATTTCTAGCATGATAATACCCTGATGTGTCACACACACACCACAAGGGGCTGACAATTAAATTTCTTACCATCTCAGAATAGGTCATAAGTAGCAACAATGGCCCATAAAAAGGGTGGCCAAACTCTTGCTTTGTTGTTTAATTGTTTTGAAAGGTAAGAAACAGATTGCAGATTGTCTATATAGGCACCTAAGGATCAAGTCGTGCTTTTCATGTACATACAATATAAACTTTGCATAATTCAGGCAACTCCAATGTTGTTGACAATATCAGATGTGTTAAAATTTTCTTAAACCTTTGGCATTCTCCTGTCTAAATCAATATTTCAAAGTCCTTTCCTTTGAAGACCTTTAAAGACTTTGCTACACTAGCCTCAAATTTGGAATCCAGATGTCACAAAATCTGCTATTCTCAAAAACTCAAGCTTCTTGGGGCATGTACAGTAAAATTGCTTATCTCTGGAGTGGCATGTGACCACAGGTTTTCTGATTTATCTGAAAACATAGATAACTTGTTGCTTACAATCTGAGTCATTGTAGATGACAACTTATATCTGCATCAGGTGAGATGAAAAATGGAGAGGATATGGGGAGGGATGGCATGTTAATTTGAAAGCCTCCTTAGGACTGTTAAAGAAATACTCCCTTTAGGGTTGGAGGCATGGATCAGGTGGTAGTGTGCTTGCCAGTGAGCAAAAGTCCCAGACATTGAGTTTGAATCCTGATCTTAGACAAAATAAGTTAAAACTCCTTTTCTCTACATAGAAAATCTTGGCCTCTCCCACTCAGAAGTGTCAGGATGGTGTTTTGTGATGTTTAATACTCTGCATGCCCGGTTGTGGGAATGACTTGCTTACCAAATAATGACAAAGGGTGTGGCCACTTAGTGTCTTCAGAGGTTACACATGAGACCATCAGCATACCTGAGGTACACCAATGGCACACCAATGTCCAGAAAGCTTCAAACATTTCGCTTAACATCATCTTATCTGACCTTTTCTGCTTGTCCCAGACATATACTAGTACCTGTATGGGTAGTCAATTTATTTCTGTATCTTACTATTTTGATTAATTCATGTGAGATTACTTTCCATTTAAGTGATGAAAACACAATGAGAAGTTTAAAATTTACCTTTAACTTTCTGTAATTCTTTACATAAGGTACTTTTAGATTCTTGGCACAGGTAACTTGTAGCCACCTTTAATTTCTTTGTCATTATGATGTCAGAACATTTTGCAAAATTCTGTATTTGCCTCACAGCTTCGTGTACCAATGTTTAGCAGCCAGCTGAAAAGAGTCTAATACTTACAGGTTGATAATTTATAGTGTCCATGGAATATTTTTATTTTATTGTAAAGATGCTGTACAGAGGGATTATAGTTACATGAGTAAGATAATGAGTACATTTCTTGTCAAGCATTATTACACTCTCCTTTGTTTGTCTCCTACTATCCCACCCCTCCCCTGCCTCCTCCACTCATCCTCCCCACCAAATGCTGAAATAAGGACACACGATTACCAACTGCAACAATGAGACTCACAAGATAATATGTTGGAACACTTTTAAACATTCTACCTCTATATTGATTTTGCAGTTAAATTCGGAAAGTTCAAAATTTTAGTAGCTATCTTGATTTAAGTATAATTTTTCCTTTATGAAATGTGTATTTTCTGATGTGTTTTCAAATTGATATTTTAATTATTATTTGAACTTAATGCAGAATTATCAATGCATCATTACTACATGGTCATTATTCACTTTTTAGACTTTCACTGAATTATAATTTATATCTTGATTCTGGATAGCATTTTATTTTTAAAATTTTATTGTTACCATAAAGGTTATGTCCAGAAGGGTTAGAGTTATTGAAATCAGGTAACTTTTCTTTTTGGACAATTTTACCTCTTCCCTTGCTCTCTCACAGTTTTTCCCTCCCATTCCCACCCATAAATTGTGTAGTTTATCAACCTAGTACCCAATGAAAACTATTGCTGCATTTATTTCCCTCCAGTTCTGCACCTTCCCTTTCATTCCCAAAGACATCTAAAGGAACAAATGAAAGAAAATGAAAATGGCAACAGAAGAAGAAAAAAAGTCTTCTTGTTTTCAATTCTAGTTTTTCCTTTTATAACTGATTTTTTTTCTGTCAGTCGTTGGGGCTTAAACTCTAGGCCTGGATGTTGTCCCTCAGCTCTTCAGCTCAAGGCAAGTGCTCTACTACTTGAGCCACAGCACCACTTCTGGTTTTCTGGTGGTTAATTGGAGATAAAAGTCTCATAGACTTTCCTTCCTGGGCTGGATTTGAACTACTATCTTCAGATCTCAGCCTCTTGAATAGCTAGGATTACAGGTGTGAGCCACCGATGCCTGCCTTATAAGCACATTTTTTTTTATCAGCATTAGTATTTGGTTTAAAATTTAGTGCTCCAAATTCATCTCATTATAGTTCTTGGAATGTTTTTCAAATTCTCATATTTCCTTTTGAGATTCTTTATTTCTTCAATTCTAATGTCTTGGTCATCTTCATGTAAACTGTGGCTAGAAACCAGTTTGTAACAAAGGATGGTTTGTATTCAACATTGTTTTCTAATTTTGTTGCTAATATTCTTGGTACAATTTGAGCATATTTTAGGTAAACAACTATGTATTTCTTTAATATTTATTTAATACCACATGGCATAAATTTTTATTTATGCTGTCTATCAATGCATCATTACTACATGGTCATTCCATGTAGCAATTGTCATTGTGGTGGTGATTTTTCTCTTTTTCCCCTTTTGCTGATGTATCCTTTTACTTCCATTATATCTTCTTTCAAGCCTGTAATTATTTCTAATCTACATAATACTGTATTTTACATTAATGAGACTATATAATTTTATTTTTGTCTTTGTTAACATATTTTATATATATTTTATATTCTGGTTATTTCCATTTAACATTTTTGGTTATATTTTTTAGATTTCTAACTGATTTGACATGGTTTTGCACTCTTGAAAGCTCCACAAGTATATATCTGGAATGAGATAAGACATTTCTTTACTGTAATTCTTGAACATGGAGGGTAATTTAGACTTACTTGTCTTCTGTTCTTTGCTCCTTATTTCTGGAAATCGTTTTATAATAGTTATTGTTTCAGCCTTCTCATATATATTTATCTATTTTTGCTACTCCCAAAACTAATTTTTACAGCTTTCATTATAGAATAATTTATAATCTAGCATCTGACAGATATTTTTCCTTTGTTTCTTATCTTGGACATTTCTATCATCCCTTGTGTCATTTATATATCTATCCATATCTTTCCTGATTATTTGAACTTGTCCTCAGTTTATTAGTAGATTTCCTTGTGAGCTTTCTGAATTCCTCAAGTCTTGTATTAGCTTTATGGACAATGGAAATAGATGTCATATTATAATAACGATATAATTCAACTTGTCTGCTCTGTTTTTACTTTGGTGAAGCTGACTGGAATTTAAAGAAATCCTCTCATAAAAATTCAAATATATGAAATCACTAAGTCTTGCCTTAATTCTTTAATAATTATTCAGTCCTGTGTTTCAACTTTTTAAATTTATTCTTCAACTTTTCCATTTTTGTAGACTGTACTGAGAATGGACCCATATCCTCCAGTCGTTGTAAGTAATGTTCTTTCCATTATGACTTGTTTTAAGATAGTAATTTCTTGTTAGTTTCATTTCAATGTATTTCTAGTATAATACATGAGTATCCATTTTCTTTTTAAGTTTAACTAGGAATTTCTGTCTATATGACTGTTTTCCCAATGTTGTATATCCTGCCAGGTAAAATTATGGTTCTCCCTTTTAAAATTACTTTTACTTATTTCCAACTGCACCTTGTTTTGTGTGTGTGGGGTCAGTCATGGGGCCTGACCTCTGGGCCTGGGTGTTGTCCTTCAGCTCTTCAGCTCAAGGTGGGTGCTTTACTTTTTGAGCCACAGTGCCACCTCCGGCCTTTTTTTCTGTTTATGTGGTGCTGAAGAATTGAACCCAGGACCTCATGTGTGCAAGGGAAGAACTTTACCACTGGGACACCTTCCAAGCCCCTCCAACTGCATTTGTTATGTTCTCAGAGATAATACTGTTACTTTTCCTGGATTGGTACTGGTTAGTGTTTTATTTTTTTTAATGAAAATTGGAACGATGTAGATTGTGGGATGTTTATTTCATGGATTTATTTGGTATATGATGGGGTACTGATTAAGTTACTGGATCTTTGCTCCCCCCTTTAAATATGGTAAAGTTAATTTCTCATTGTATGTTACCTATAAGTAAATATTTTTCACACTTCAAAAATTTTATTTTCTATCCTGGAAATGTTAATATATTTTGCTGAAAGAAAGGAATGTACTTTAAGAGTTTCTTTACAAATTATATACTTATTTACTTAAATCATTACTTATGTAGTTTGGTGGTTCCTGAAGAATGTAACTTATTGCTACTTGAACTTTTGTCATTAGAATGTCAGAGAAAGTACTCCTGTAGTACTGTTCTGATAACCTTCATGTACAGTGTTTAACTGCCAGCTAAAACCATGCCAATAAAACAACATTTATATGTAAAATGTAAAATATTTTACATTTTCCAGATTTGTAGTTTGAGTTAATACTGGAATCTTGAAATTTCTAAGGATATACTTTTGAATTTAGAAATAACATGATGATTATTGTGGCATGTAATTTTTAAATGTACCAGCTGATCCTTTGTCCATTTTTTGAAATGGTGATGTGATTATTACTTTTGTATCAGCCTCATTGACAATTTTCAAGATATCCATTCATATAACTTTCCTTCTTTCCTCAACCGATGATCTGTAAATACCTAAATTAACAACACTTGAGTGAGAACTTAATGGTTAGGCTTTTTCCAATACTTTTGCTTGAAACATACACTGAACTTTTAACATTTCCTTGCAAGTTACCAAGTTTCTCAGAATCCATTATTTTCTGATTATGTTCATGTGCATTTGATTAGAACCTAGAACATGACATCCTTGTAGTTGTCCTTCACATAGTTTTTTTCTTTTGAGATTCTATATTGATTTTAATGTGATCTTTCTTATATGAATATATGAACTTATTGTTGATATTTCTTTAATAACAACATCAAATACAATGAAAACAGGGTTTATACCATGGGGGAGGGACATACAAAGCAAAAAAATCATTTTATAAATATGTTAGAAACAATAGCAAGAAAGAAAAACCATTTGAGCTCTTACCTTGGGGTTCATTTCGACTAAAATCAATTTATCAGACCGTTTCTACTTGTCTCAAACATATACTAGTTATTGCAAATAAGGGAAACTATGGGACCCATGTTTCTTTGCGCCTGGCTTACTTCACTTAATATAAATTTTTCAACGTCTTTCCATTTCCTAACAAATGGGGCAATGTCATTCTTTCTGATGGAGGCATAGAATTCCATTGTGTACATATACCACATATTCTTGATCTGTTGGATTCTGAGGAAGATGGCAAAGGAGAAGCTTCGAGGTTAATCAACCTCTCACATAGAAAGCAGTGTTAGTGTTCCAGTGAACAGTCCTAAGCTAGAGAATCACTCCAAGTGTGTCATCACAGTACATAGTGTTTGGCCAGAGAGAGAAAACCCAGGCCAGGAGACAGATCTGAGCACTTGTCATTAGCCACTGCAGTGGCAACCATGGCAGTGGTGGAGGCGTAGTTGGCATACCAACAGAGAGAGTCCAGGACAAAGGCACCTAACTTGGCAGGCCTTCTGATTCAACTCACCACCAGCAAGAACTGACAAGAAGCAGAAATCTTCATCCTGCAGATTGAAGACCTGTGTCTATGTTTTATGTTTTTATCAGTGTATTTTATTATTTTATATATTAATACATTTTAATTGTCATCATAAAGGTAATGTACAGAGGAATTGCAGTTACATAAGTCAGGTAATGAGTAAATTTCTTTTTGGACAATATCATCACTTCTATGCTCTTTCCGAGGTTTTCCCTTCTGTCTCACCCCTCAATTCCTATAGTTCATTTTCAACATAGTGTCTAGTGAGTATCACTGCTACATTTGGTGACCATTTGTCTTACCCTTTCTGTGTCCCCCTTACCTTCCCAAAGATGACAATACAAAAGGTAAAGAAAACAAAAACAGCAACAAAGCAAAAAAAAAAAGATTTCATTTCCATTTCTTGAAGTTCATTTCAATTTTATATGATCATATGCACGTAGCCATTGTGTCTTTATGATCCTCTCCTAAGAATATCCTCCTTTCCTCTCACAACCCAATTAATAAATGGGTTAAAGACAAAATGGACTTTAAGAGTTCTTATCCTGAGGTTTGAGCTAATAGCATATTCTCTATTTGCCTAATAGACTAAAATCCACCCTCTCAGGGTTTGTATTTTTTTGTGTGTGTGCTGGAACTGGTTTGTTTTATTTTCTATGAATGTTCAAAATAGAGTATCTTTAGGTAGTTAGATGTGTATTTTGTGATTTTTTAAATGTGTTTTAGTATTAACATATGGGTCTGTACTCATTTTTTTCAGTTTTTCCTCTAAAAAGGAACGGGTCCCATTTTCAAATCCATCTACATATATACTTACTTTTATTGATTGCAAGTTCACTAAATTTATTTTTCTCTTCTATTAATCCTATCAAACAATCCAATAATTATCTCTTTGTATGTTTATCTTTATGGTCTAGCTTTATCTTTCTAAATCTAGTTTATTTCATGGCATTTTGTGTTGATTCTGTACTCTAGATTGATCCATAATCTTTCTTCATGATTATTCTGCTATGTGAGGGATAAAAAAATAATGTGTCTTCTGGAATTTTTTCCATGTTTTTGCATTGATTTTGTGGGGATTACTTTTAACATTCTCATGCACACTTTTATCCTTGCACCATCCCAATTACTGATTATGTCTTACCTCTTTCTTTTCTTAAAATTTTCATTTTTATTAATAGCTTAGTAATATTACATGGCATGTAAATATTCGTATTTTCTGAGAACTATTCATTTTCCCATTTATTAATTGGATTACTAGTTCTTTTTCTGTTTACTTTTTGAGTTTTTTGGGGGGGGTATTTGGTACATTAATCTCGCACTTTCTTTGGGTGGCCTCTTAAGTCTAGTAATTATTTCTGTACAAAACATTTTAACGATGTGGTCCCATTTATCTATTCTTGTTCTTATTTACAAAGCAATTGGAATCCTACTGAAAAAATATTTTCCTATATTTTCCCTATGTTTTCCTAAAGCAATGTAAAAGTCTCAGGTCTTCTCTTTTAATCTCTGCTCTACTTAGAGATGATTTTTGCTATTCTATATTGTTTGGTCTCTATCACTGTATTATTACGTGTATATTTGTGGAGAGGTAACAGGAATAATGAGTAGGTGCAAAAATGATTAGGTGAGAAATCTTTCTCTTCCTTGACTGAAATTTTTATTTTAGAAATAATACTGATGAATACATACCAACTTATTCATTTTACCTTGACAATTTTAATTTCTTTAGGGTCACAATAAGATCAGACATACTCCTTAGTTTTGTATTATTTTTTTTACAGGTATTTGGACTTGAAAAGTTTATAGTTGTATGTTTGCTACTGAGTTTGTTCACCTTACTACACTAATATCATTTTGGCTAACACAGTATATTTTAAATGTACACATTTACAATATGGAGAATTTTTAAAGCTTGCAAGTTTGCATACAATATTTATTAGAATCCCATAACACCATTACTTTGTATTTCCGAAAAGCATGTAAGTCATACTTGAAATAATATGAAAACACATAACCGATAATCTACCAACAGTGTACTTGCAAACACTTGAAAAACACCCTGATTCTGATGTTATTTCCATGATGGAAAATAGATGGTGCTTAAGAGAAACCAAATCAGAAATTAAATTTAGTCAATAAGTACAGTGTCATGAAAAAATACGAAAGTATTAAGCCCATATAAGGTTAAATTTATTGGAAAATTCTAAAATTTCCTTCTTTTTTATTTTTTGTCAAGGTAATGTACCTTACATAAATAAGGTTATGAGTATATTTATTGTCAAACTTGTTACCCCTTCCTTCTTTTCTCTCCCACTTTCCCTCCTCCCTATCCCCCAACCCCTGCCCTCGAGTTGTACAGATTATTTCTAGCAACAGTGATATTTACCTCTTTCTTCACTAGGTAAGTCACAAGGTAATATCTGAAAGCATTTCTTTCTTTGGCATTGGCTCTACATTCCTACCACCACTTGGATGAACATTTAGTGTCCTGGGTTCAGCCAATCCTGATATTTTGACCATGTGCTCTACTGCTTAGGAAATTTCCTTGTGCCTGTTATTTTTTTGGTGCTCCTTCACCGTGTTTCTGTATTTTTCTTTTTTTATCAAACAGTCTTTCATAGATTTCATTATGCTGTGTAATAGATATCTCTATATATCTTCCCTCCTTTCTTCACCCCCTTTTCAATGATCCCCTTTTTGATATTTCCCTACTTTGTACTCATGACCAATTACCATTGATACGGTTATTCTCATCATCATATTAGGTTTGTATTCCATAAATGAGCAAAAGCATACCTTTTTATTTTATTTTTATTTTGTGCTAATTCTGGTGCTTGAACACAGGGCGTGGGCTCTGTACCTTAGCTTTTTGCCCAAGGGTTATATGCCCTACCAGTTGAGCATTACAGCTCTACTTCAGGCTTAGAGTGGTTAATAGGAGATAAGAATCTAAGGATTTTCCTACTGAGGCCTGCTTTGAGCCATAATCTTCAGATCTCAGCCTCCTGAGTAAGTAGGATTATAGAGAAGAAACACTGTCCCCAGCTTGCCTTTTTGAGCTTGGCTTATCTTGCTCACCATGACAATCTCCAGTTCTATCAGTTTCCTGTGTCTGATAATTTCACTTTTCTTTATGATAGAGTAATATTCTCTATATCATACTTTTTAATTACTAATTCAGTGTTTGACACCTCAGCTGAGTTTCATCTTACACTACTGTGAGCTAAGCTAAAATATATGTGCGTGTTACAGATATCACAATCTAGTACACTGATGTATTCTTTTGGGGATATATGCCCAAAAGTGGTACTGCAGGATCATAAGGTAGATCTGGTTTAACTTTTGTAGGAGCCTTAATATCAATTTCTTTAGTGGTTGTATGTATTAATAAATATTTCCATTTATCACTATGAATACATTTTGTACCTAGACTTTGCCTATCCTGCTATATGGAAATGTGGATCCATGTTTTCTTCCTTTTGTTTGCAGTCATGTGGCTTGAACTCAGTGTCTGGTCACTGTCCTTGAGGTTTTTCACTCAAGGCTAGCATTCTAACACATTGAGCCACAACACTACTTCTAATTTTCTGACAGTTAATTAGAGATAAGGGTCTCACAGACTTTCCTGACAAGGCTGACTGAGAACCATGATCCACAGATCT
This sequence comes from Dipodomys ordii, assembly GCF_000151885.1. Lineage (NCBI taxonomy): Eukaryota > Metazoa > Chordata > Mammalia > Rodentia > Heteromyidae > Dipodomys > Dipodomys ordii. The sequence continues at coordinate 3,344,248 of NW_012267394.1, read as the reverse complement.
CAGCCTCCTGCGTAGCTAGGATTACAGGCACGAGCCACCACACCAGGCTTTTTCTGCCTTTCATCTTGAGGTATTAAACGTCTACCTTATCCCAAATTTTCCTTAAATAGTTTGGTAAACAGGGCTGAAACTTCTATTTTGAGTGTTTGTTCACATGTCCTACAGTTTTGAACGATATATTTGACTACAGTTTTCCTAAAAATACAGCTGTCAATTTTTCAATTTTATTCTATTTCTTTAAATTTTATTTTACTGTAAATATGCTATACAGAGGGGTTACAGTTACATGAGTAATGTAATGAGTACATTTCCTGTCTAGCATTGTTACCCCCTCCTTTGTTTTTCTCCTACTATCCATTCCCTCCCCAATGTCCCCCACTCTTCCCCTGCCCCCCCTAAAGTTGTAAAGTTAATTTCCAACTTTGTGTCTTTTGAGTATCATCCTGTGTCCTTGTTTCAGCATTTTGTTATTCTCCTTCCCCTCCCCAAATTAGATAATTGTGTATACTAGATGCAAGGTACCAAAATCAAATACCGTGACAACAGTGGATATAACATAGGGTGAAGAACATACAAAAGAAACAAAAAAAATCATAGTACATTAAAAACAATAACAACAAAGATAAACCTCTTGTGTCCATATCTTGAGGTTCATTTCACTTAGCATCATCTTATATGGTCGTATGTCCATACATTTTGAGCTTTCTCTAAAATATACTATTCACACTCAAATGTAAATGTAAAAGAACAAGAACCTTTCCTGAGAGAACATAGGTATCTGTCATTACTTCAGCTCGTTTTGATATTTTTATATTAGCACAGTTTGTTTGTTGATTTGACAGAGTAGTGAACTTGTGGTTTTTAGCAAGAGAATTTTCCCCATAGAAATCACGATATAATCTTTTTCTTTTTCTTTTATTGTGAAAATACCATACAGAGGGGTTACAATTACATGGGCAAGATGAGTACATTTCTTATCAAACATTGCCTCCTCTTTTGTTTCCCCTTCCCATCCCTTCCCATCTCTCCCCCGTCCCTCCTACCCCCCTATTCCTCCCTCCCCCCCCCCCGCCCAAGTTGTAAAGTTCGTTTTTCCATATAACGATTTGTACATCTCATTGTTGCAATGGGTCCACCTGTATAATCTTTAAGGGAGGCCTTTTAGAACACAAATCAAGATGTAAGCAGTAAATACAGCATTCAAGTCAGGGTACATGCGCTTATAAATCTCAGCTGTTTTTCTGATAGAAATGTGATTAGAAGCATGCTTTTCACAACCTGACAATTCAGCTTATCCACTGTTTCTTTTCTCTTTTTTTGGGGGGGGGGCGGTGGTGGGGCCTGGGCATTGTCCCTCAGCTCTTCAGCTCAAGGCTAGCATTCTACCACTTGAGCTACAGTTCCACTTCCAGCTTTTTCTGCTTATGTAGTGCTGAGGAATCAAACCCCACTTGAGGCACAGTGCCCCTTCCAGCTTTTTCTGCTTATGTAGTGCTGAGGAATCAAATCCAGGGTCTTATGTATTCAAGGCAAGCACTCTACCGCTTAGCCACCTTCCCAGCCTTTCATTTCTAACTCTGTGGATCTTGATTCTATTTTAGTCAGATCTTATACTTTGAAAAATTGAATACATTTTGTCTCAATATTGGCACATTTCTTCTTTTTTTTTAAATAAGGGTTTTGGTATGTAGCAGTGCGCTTTTTGTTCATGCTTTCTAACATTTGTTCCTTCTTTTTTCTACAATATAACTGCATACCTTTGCCCCAAGTTACTGATTCTTTTCTCCCATTAAACCTTTGAAATTAGTCATTATTGTGGTTCTTAAATGAATGTATTTCTTCAGTGTCTCTGAAATAACACTAGATTTGTTTTCTCTATGGATCTCTCAATCTCTCTGTATTTTTTATATTTTTAATTGTAAAAATACTGACAGGAGTTGCAGTTACATGAGTTAGGTTATGAGTACATTTCCTATGGAGCATTGTTACTTCCTCCTTTGTTTTCCCCCTACCATCCCTTCCCTCCCCACCTCCCCAACTGTCCCCTACCCCTGTCGAAGTTGTAAAGTTCCTTTTCAGCATAGTGTCTTATGCATCTCGTTGTTACAATGGGTCAAACTGTATCCTCATTTAAGCATTTTGTTATTTCCCTTCCCCTTCCCAAATTAGAAAAATGTATATACAAAATGCAGGGAACCAGAATCAAATACAGTGAAAACAGGGGTTATGCTGTGGGGGAAGAACATACCAAAGAAACAAAAAACTACATTATAAATACGTTAAAAACAATACAAAGAAAAAAACAAAACACTGTGTCCCTATCTTGGGGTTCATTTTGCTTAACATCATCTTATATGGTCATATGTACATACATAATGGTTTCGTCCAGTGCAACTGTGATTATTTTTTGCTTTCTTTTCATCTTGATTTCTGAATTTTCTACTTTCTAAATTTTCTTAAGAAGCTTTATGTTCACACTATTTAAAGCTAAATTAGTTCAGTCTCATCATAAATTTACTCAGGGAAAATATCTGTTCAGTAAAAGGACTGGTTTTAAAATTTTCCTTGTTCGTGTGTGCTAGAACTGGACCTTGAGATTTTTAATATGTCTACATATTTAATCAGCATGTGGATGAAAATTTAATATCTTAAGCAAGGCAAATTATGGTGCTTGGAATGTGACCCAAACTTTTTAGCACATTATCTGATAAGTTGTCTTAATATCCCAAATTCTGTTTCCTGTTACATATCCCTGTAATGCATGGAACTAAATCTGTATCATAACAGTTTGACAATTCATCTTCTCTAATCAATTTTTGCTTTAGAAATGCCAATTAGGTTTTAACTAGTCTTTTCTTGAATAAATTTGTGTATATTGTTATTGATATTTTCAATGTTAATGAGTCAGAAAATTGGCAATCAGTTTTTGTTTATGCCCTCTAAAATTTTTTCTGTCTTTTCTAACTTGGTCCCTTTTCCAATGTCTAATACTTATTTTTTCTAATATTTATTTCAATGTTGTCATTCAAATTAGTCACTTCATACCATTCTGATATTAATGTAGTTTTCTAATGTTGTGAGTGATTATTTTCTAAGATTTTGGGTGAATCTCACCTTATTTCTAAAACCATTTTATATTCTATTGTAATGGTATCCTAGAATAAGAAATATCTGCTTTGTTTTCTCATCTAAAAGTCTAAAGCTACCAGAATAGTCTCAGTGTTCCTGATAGACTTTTTCTACAGGGCTGAAAGTCAGCTTCATTAATATGCTTTTGCAGTCATCCACAGAGTATGTGTTTCCTTTTGTAAATTTGTACTGTATTCATTTTTTTCTACAAAAAGCAGTTAAAATAGTTTCTGTGTATCTTGTGACCTATTTAGTTTGTATTATTTTTAAAATATATTTTGCAGTATTGATTAACTTAATGTAACTTCCCCCAAAATTGTTGTCAGTCTTTCTAGTATCTCTCACATATATATTAAATGCTACAATTTTACCTTGAAGGATTGATTTTTTTAACCTCCATAAATTTTCCTAATGTAATGTAACTTAAAGCAGTTTGTTTTACAATTTAAATTCCTCATTTATTCAATTTTATTTGTATAAATTGCGGATTTCTGTCACAGGCTACATGTAGCCATTTTGATCTTTTTGTAATTGTGATGCTAGAAACTTCCACAAACTTCTGTGTTTTCCTGATAATCAGTGCTTATTTTATACTACACTTTCATGACTTTTAAGCCACATTTTTTGATCCTGTACTCTTCAAAGTTTCAGAACCACACATCTACATTTAGATGTACTTACAATTTTTTTAATTTTTATGTATTTTTATTGTGAAAATACTGTACAGAGGGGTTACAATTACATGGGCAAGATAATGAGTACATTTCTTATCAAGCATTGTAGCCTCCTCCTTTGTTT
>NW_012267394.1:3335761-3337228 GCF_000151885.1 Dipodomys ordii | reverse complement strand
CTATGTCATTTGCCCTGCAGAAGCTCTGCAACTTTATGCAATCCCATTTGTCCAACCTTTCTTTGATTTGTTGTGTTTCCGGGTCTCTATTCAAAAAATTAAGCCGAAATTTTCTTAATAGCGACCCAGAAACACAACAAATGTAAGAAAGGTTGGACAAATGGGATTGCATGAAATTGCAGAGCTTCTGCATGGCAAAGGACATAGCTAGCAAGATCAATAGAAAGCCCATGGATTGGGAGTAGAACTTCACTAGCCATACAACGGACAAGGGTCTCATATCTAAAATATACCTGGAACAAAAAATTAAATCCCTCATCAACAAATCCTCAAAGAAACAACTGCCCAATAAATAAGTGGGCTAAACATTAAAGAGAAACTTCTCTGAAGAGGAAAGAAGGATGGCCAATAGACACATGAAGAAATGCTCAACCTCTCTAGCCATAAAAGAAATGCAAATCAAAACGACATTGAGATGCCACCTCATCCCAGTTAGAATGGCTATAATCAAGAATTTTAATTACAAAAGAAGCTGGAGGGAATGTGGACAGAAGGTAACCTTACTTCATTGTTGATGGGAGTCTAAACTTGTTCAACCACTTTTGAAAGTAGTATGGAGGTTCCTCAAAGACTCCACATAGAGCTCCCCTATGTCCCAGCAATCCCACTTTTGGGCATTTACCCAAATGATCACAAACAAGGCCACACTAAAGCTACCAGCATGACTATGTTTATTGCAGCATTATTTACCATAGCTAAGATATCGAACTAACCCAGATGCCACTCAGTAGATGAATGGATCAAGAAAATGTGGTATATATACACAATGGAATTCTATGCCTCCATCAGAAAGAATGACATTGCCCCATTTGTTCGGAAATGGAAAGACTTGGAAAAAATTAAGTGAAGTAAGCCAGGCCCAAATAAACTTAGGTCCCATGTTTTCCCATATTTGCAATAACTAGTATATGTCTGAGTCAAGCAGAAAAAGTCAGATAAGTTGATGGTAGGGAAATGAACCCTAAGATAAGTATTCAAATGTTTTGTTTTTCTTTCAGGTGATTGTTTCTAATATATTTATAAGATCATTTCTTTGTTGTTTTGTATGTCCATCCCCCATGGTATAACCCCTGCTGTCACTTTATTTGAGGTTGGTATAATTTGTGGAGGGGAAGGGAAAAAACAAATCCTTTAAATAGGGATACAGGAGGATCCATTGCAACAATGAGATGTACAAGTCCTTATGTGGAAACAGGGAACTTTACAACTTTAGTGGGCGTGGGGAGGAGGAGTGGGGGGGGGAGGATGGGAAGGTATGGGAAGTGGAAACAAAGGAGGAAGCTACAATGCTTGATAAGAAATATACTCATGGCTAGGGATGTTGAACATTTCTTCATGTGTCTATTGGCCATCCTTCTTTCTTCTTCAGAGAAGCTTTCACTATATTTGATGTCAGTATAACTTGTG
>NW_012267394.1:3320900-3335711 GCF_000151885.1 Dipodomys ordii | reverse complement strand
ACTCAGACATATACTAGATATTGCAAATAAGGGAAACCATGGGACCTATGTTTCTTTGGGCTTGGCTTACTTCACTTAATATAATTTTTTCCAAGTCTTCCAATTTCTGAACAAATGGGGCAATGTCATTCTTTGTGATGGAGGTATAGAATTCCATTGTGTATATGTATAAGGTAATAATTTTTAAATATATGCTTTCTGGTTTTTTCCAGATTTTGTCATTGTTTTAATAGCTATTATACACAACTTAGCAGCCCACAAAAATCAATCTTAGTAATTGATTGAGTCCATGTCATATATATTTTGCTATAGTTGTAGAATTCTGTGGCATTTTTTGACCATACTTACTTTGAAATATCTTGATGTGCATCTCTATATTGATTTTAGTTTTTCTTCATGATTGTTTTGTGGGTGGAATGTAATTTAAAACTATGTCTTCTGGTATTTTTATCTTTCTAGGAATTATAATTTATAATAAAGTTTGGCATTTTTTCCTATTTCACAATAATCAATATCTCCTTCAAATGTGTTTTTCCCTTCTCTATAACACAGAAATTTATAATTCTATGTATGAAACAATTTTCCTCTTCAATTTTTCTGTGATTTCTGTCAGTCAGGGGTTGATTCTTAAAACATGTTCTTATTTTCTTAGATTTCCTTGTACATTCTGAGGTTCTCAAGTTCTGAAATATCTTAGTCATTATCATGTACAGTATAATTACAAACTGGGTTATAAACATCTGACAATTTCACTTTCTCATTCTTTTTTCTTCCTTAAGATTTATTGGAGTTTATATTAGCAATATTGAAATTAGAATTTAAGGATTCTCCTTTGCTTAGTGCCAGTCTACCACTTAAGCTACATCCCCAGCTCTTATACAAGTATTATTGTTAAATTTAAATTCTGCTTTTTTTCTTTTCTTTTTTTAAATATATATTGTATATTGTGCAGATAATATACAGAGGGGTTACAGGTACCAGAGCAAGGTAATGAGTCCATTTCCTATCTAGCATTGTTACACCCTCCTTTGATTTCTACCATGCCTTCCCTCCCCACCTCTCCACCTCCTCCTTCTCCTCCACACCCCTCCCTATCCCTCCCCCCGCAAAGTTGAAATGTTCGTTTTCAATATACTGTCTTGTACATCTCATTATTACAACAGGCCATTCTGTATCTTTATTTTATCATTTTGTTATTTCCCTTCCCCTCCCCAAATTAGAAAAATCTATATACAAGTTGTAGGGCATTGGAATATAATACAGTGACAACAAGGATTATGCCATGAGGGAAAAACATACAAAGAACAAAAAAATCACATAGCACATTATAAGTACATTAAAAAGAACAGCAACAAACTTAAAACTTCTGTGTCCCTATCTTGGGGTTCATTTCGCTTAACATCAGCTTATATAGTCATAAGTACATAGCTTTTGACCACATCTGCTTGTCCTAGATATATACTAGTTATTGCAGATAATGGAAACTATGGCATCTATGTTTATTTGAGTCTGGCTTGCTTCACTTAATATAATTTTTCCAAGTCTTTCCATTTCCTAACAAACAGGGTCGTGTTATTCTTTCTGATGGAGGCATAGAATTAGAATAGGTAGATAGATAGATAGATAGATAGATGCATATATATATATATATATATATATATATATATATATGTCACATTCTCTTGATCTGTTCACCTACTGAGGGGCATCTGGGTTGGTTCCATATCTTAGCTATGGTGAATAATGCCATGACAAATTTAATTGTGCTGGTAGCTTTAGTATGACCTTGTTTGTAATCTTTTGGGTAAATGCCAGGAAGTGGGATTGCTGGGTCATAGGGGAGCTCTATGTGGAGTCTTTTGAGGAAGCTCCATACTGCTTTCCAGAGTGGTTGAACAAGTTTACACTCCCACCAACAATGCAGTAGGCTTCCCCTTTAGCCACATCCTCTCTAGCATCTGTTATAGCCATTCTAACTGGGGTGAGGTGGAATCTCAATATTGTTTTGATTTACCTTTCTTTTATGGCTAGAGGAGTTGAGCATTTCTTCATGTGTCTATTGGCCATTCTTATTTCCTCTTCAGAGAAGTCTCTCTTTAAGTTTTTATCCCACTTATTAATGGGACAGTTGTTTCTTTGAGAATTTGTTATTGGGGGATTTAACTTTTTGTGTTATAAGTATATATTTTAGATATGAGATCCTTATCTGTTGTACGGCTAGTGAAGATCTTCTCCCAATCTGTGGACTTTCTTTTGATCTTGCTCTGCAGTTTCATCCAATCCAATTTGTCTAATCTTACTTTGATTTGTTGTGTTTCTGGGTCTTTAGTAAGAAAAATTCAGCCTGTGCCAAGGAGCCTTTTTGGGGTTTTTATGTGTAGCATTTGTTAATTATGTAGCATAACCCCAGTAGAGTAAATGTCTAGTCACTGTTACTGAGAATTGCCATATTACATTTGCCACATGACATAATTTTGTCCTTCTCATCCCATGGTATACCCTCATTCAGCCCTGTCCCCGCTCACTTCCCCATGGTATTCCCGCTTTCCACCATATGATCATATAAAATAATATTTTTGGGGGGTCCAATCGTGGGGCCTGAACTCTGGGCCTGGGCGCTGTCCTTCAGCTCTTCAGCTCAAGGCTAGCACTCTACCACTTGAGCCACAGAGCCACTTCCGGTTTTTTTCTTTTTGCATATGTGGTGCTGAGAAATCGAACCCAGGGCCTCATGCATGCAAGGCAAGCGCTCTACCACTGAGCCACCTTCCCAGCCCCATAAAATAATATTTTATAAGATGAACTCCAAGAAAAGGAAACAAGAGAATTATATTAGTTACTGTTGTTGCTGTTTTTGTTTTTTCTTTTATCTTGTTTGTCTTTGGGAGGATAAGTATGGCAGATAAACTATGGGAGAATGAACAACAGTGATACTAGACACTATGGAAAATGAATTGTACATCTTCTGGGAGGGAATGGGTGGGAAAATCTAGGAGAAAACAAGGGAAGGGGAGACATGTTCAAAAAGAATTGTACTCAATATCTGACTCAGGTAACTGTAACCCCTCTATATATCATCTCTACAATAACAAAAAATAAGCCTAGTTAAACAAACACATTAAAATCACTTGTTATTAGAATTTTTGGTTTAATTCTAGTGTAGAACATGATATATAATTTTAAAGAAAAAACCCTAAAATATCTTACACATGCAAGTTTTAGAAAGGTCCATAATATTACAGTACTTTATTTAATGATGTTAATTCAACATAGAATAGCACTCTACTTTGTTTTGTTGATGAAATGATTTGCCTAAAGAGAATGAACAACAGAAATAATTCAGTGATACATGATAAAGGTAAATGAAAGTAAAGTGGTTTTATGCATATATTTAGGTAATATGTAATATTTTGTTAAATAATTTTAACACACTCTTAAACCCTTTAAGTGAAAAACTTGCCATACAATAATAAATGTTGATTGATAATTATTAAAATCATGGGCACTTACTAGAAATTAAGTGATAAGATAAAGTATTTTATTCATGAATCAGGTTTTGGAGAAAGTAAAACTGATATTATTGTTGGAAATTAATTTGATATTTTAAATAATATTTTAAGGTCAAGCATCATGGAACATGCTTATAATTCAGTAGATAGAGGTAGGAGATTGAGATTGGGGCTAGTAAGGGAAGAGTTAAGGAGAGATACACTTCAAACTACAAAGATCTAAATGTGTGGCTCAAATGGTAGAGCACTTGCTTTGCAATAGGAGGCCTTGATTTCAATCACCAGTACCACAAAAAGAAACATTTAAAATTTTCCTTCATTTTTCTATAGTCATTGTGTTGTTATGAGTATATCTGACAGTACTTGTCAAAAATAATGTATACAGTATTGGATACAAAAAGTTATATAGTTCTTTTTAATAGAATATACTGTCCTAATACATTTCAGAATATACTCAACCAGGTAGGTCATTATAATTGTAAAAATAGCTTTACGGCATATTGTTAGTAAATCTAGTTTACATAATGTAAAATACATAAATAAAGTTATACAAGTAACTTATAATTTATTAATATAGTCAGTAAGATATTTGGATTATTTCTGTTCACAATATGTATTTGCTAAATAACAGAGTAATAATCACAATTATACCTGTGAAAGGATATGTTTTTAGAAATTTTAAACTGATATATTATTTGTCATTTATAAAGGAAAATGGAGGTGATATTACAGGCTATCACAACAATTCTTTTTGATGATCTTTTGTTTTGGGAAATAAGTAAGAATTATAGATAATTATAGTTAATTACAGAGCAGAGTTACAAAGCAAAGAAATTATAATAAAATATAGAACAAATCTCTAGAGAAATAATTTATTTAAAAGAAGTTGACCTCTAATTAGTCCATGAAATTGCTATAAGCCAAAGGAAAATTTATAACAAGAATGATCTTTCAGTTCTTTCAGAGAGTAAATGTGAAGTATAAGCTAGAGTTTATCTACTATTAATGATCCTCTTTCACCAAGATATAAGAAATTGGGTAGTAATCAGGATTAAAATCCTATCAGGCTGGGAATGTGGCTTAGTGATAGAGTGCTTGGCTAGCATGCATGAAATCCTGAGTTTAATTCCTTAGTATCACATAAACAGAAAAGCCAGAAGTGGCACTATGGTTCAAGTGGTAGACCGGTAGCTTTGAGCAAAAGAAGCTCAGGGACAGTGCCCAGGCCCTGAGTTCAAGCCTCAAGTTGGCCAAAAGACAAAAATCCTATCAATTTAATAGGATCAGACTTGGGATAAATCCTTAAAATTATATTATGTGTAAAATTTCATGCCATTTTATGATGTCTGTAAGGTGATCAGTTTGAATTACTACTATCAAAAAATTTTAAAGTTTAACTGTATGTTATCTGGCAATCATGGTAATTAGGTATGTGGGAACCATTTTTCTTCCAACTGCCATTTGGATATTAAAGTATCATTTTGGGGCCTACATTTATTGAATTTTGCTTTGATAAAGGCTAGATTTATTCAAATTCTAGTCCTGCCTGATGTTACCTTTACTGGGGCCAGATCAAATTATCTCCCTCCTTCCATCCCTCCTTTTAGCTTTCTTTCTTGTTCCGCTGCAGGCAGTCTACCACTTAAGCCATACCTTCAATAATACAAATCTTGTCTCTCAGACTTTTCTGCGTAGGCCAGCTCTAGACTTCAATCTCAGGTATTGAACTCCTGTGTAGCTAGTAGGTGTGAGCAACCAGCATTTGGTGTCGACATATAAATTTCCTTGGTATAATAAACATCCAGGAATGGAATGACTAGTCCAAATGACTTAGTGATTGCAAAGATTATGGATTTGTGTATCCATATCAGGCTATACCCACTTTTTATCTGAAGGGAAGTATAATTTACATGTATAAGTGCAGGTTCTTACCAGCAGATTCCATAGTAACAGATAAGGAATACACCCATGCAGTCTTACCTTATATTGTGTGTGTGTGTGTGTGTGTGTGTGTGTGTGTGTGTATGTGTGTGTGTGTTGGTCCTGGGGCTTGAACTTGGGGCCTGAGTGCTGTCCTTGTGTCCCTGAGCTTTTGTGCTGTCACTTGAGCCACAGCTCCACTTCTGGTTTTGGTGATTACATGGAGATCAGAGACTCAATGACTTTCTTGTGTGGGCTAGCTTCAAACCATGATCTTCAGATCTCAGCCTCCTGTGTTGCTAAGATTACAGGTGTGAGACACAGGTGCCCCTCAATTTTGTGTATGTGTGTGTGTGTGTGTTTGTGTTTGTGTGTGTATGCTGGTCCTTGAAATTGAACTTATATGTTATGTGCTGTCCCTGAAACTATTTTTTCTCAAGCTAGTACTCTACCATTTGAGCTAAACTTCACTTCTGCTTTTCAGTGGTTAATTAGCAACCATAGTGTTTAGAATTTTACTGCCTGGTCTGTCTCAACCTTGATCCTCATATCTCATCCTCCTGAATAGCTAGGATTACAGGGTCAGCACCAGGTCTGACATATTCAGCAATCTTTTAGTAACAGCATGGGGCAAAGAAAGCCTGGGTTAAATTGTAGATATCTCCCCACCCATTGTCCTGATATGATTGAAGAAAATAAACAAAAGGGCACATTCCAAGAGGTAGACAAGAAATCAGGAAACACTAAGATGTGGACATATGGGGATCCCTCCTATATTTTGTCAGGATTATTGCAGAAGGTCAGATACCCATAATTCTGTGTCTTTACTCAGAATAAACAATCAAAGAATCAGAGCTTTCCACTGGTATCATTCAAATTCCAAGCACAATCATCCAGTCTCCTGCATCAAGTCTCAATCTGTACAGGTTGGATTTATTGATACACAGTATTTAAGCTTGCACTTTGATAAATATTGTAAATTATATGCTTTTTTCACTTAAAATATTTGATACATCTTTTTAAGAATAAATAATATGAAAAAATAGCCTTGATTTAGCCCATACAATTTCCCTATTCAGTACTCTTCTTCCGTTTAGATAGTTCTTAAGCGAAGAATATTTTTCCCTTCCATCTAAATGATTTTCTTTATAACTATGTATTATTAAAGAGTACCAAGCATTCCTTTTAAAATTTTATATGTGTAACTCATGGTGAATTCAGAGGGATAATGTTGATGGATAAAAATGTCCAGTTTTAGGTATAGGTGTGGCTCAGTGTTAAAGTACCTACCTAGCAAACACAACACCCTGACTTCAAACTCCGGTACAGACAAAAAATAACAATGAGTAGAAAAGATAAATAAACTTACAGAAAACAAAAGGGGAGGACTTTTTATGTGAGCCTGCCCTGGGGCTTGAACCCAAGACCTGGGCACTGTCCATGAGATTCTTTTGCTCAAAGCTGATGTTCTACCACTTGCACCACATCACTACATTTGGCTTTTTCTGAGTAGTCTATTGGATATAAGAGTGTCATAGACTTTCCTGTTTGAGTTGGCTCCAAACCACAACCCTGTGATCTCAGCTTCCTGAGCTATGATTACAGGTGTAAACCATTAACACTGGGCTTAAGAGAGGAAAACTTTTCAGTTGATAGTTTCATTTGTTTAAATTTCGGTATTGGAAAGCAGTTGCTGATTCAATTTGCCATTTCTCAAAGGATACTTTTGAAACTAAAGCAATTATGGTCATCATTCTTGGTAGGTAATGTGTGTTATTTTCCCAAAGATTTAGATGTGACTATACTGCTACAGGATTGGCTAACGGAGCATATATTTTTTGGTACTGATTGATTCTGCATTAAAAGCAAGGAAAAATTAAAGATATTGCCAGTTATTGATGTAGTCATTATATTTGGTGGTTTGGCTTCACACTGGGTGCAGCAGAAGTTGTGGTTCTATAATGTCTGTTTATTTTTGATTTTTGCATTGTGTCTTACAGTCCTTACAAAATAAGGATAAATGGAAAATATGTTAAATGTGATTGACAATTATTTTAAACAACAACCTATTGTTTTTATCCTTATACAATTATTCAGGGAGGGAAAAATGATACTGCAGTTTTGGATATTAAATTGGCAGTTTCAAGAAGATTAATTTTTTCAGGACTATGTTAAACAAATCTACTAACAAATGGGCATAAAATTTTAGTATCCAAATACAAAAAGTTCTATTTTTAGGTAAATGATATTATATTTATACTCTATGTAGTATGTTGCTTGAAAATGTTTTTGCTCAACCTTTAATTTCATGCTCTTAACACAGGATAAAGTTCTCTTAAATATAAAAAGAATTGATGTTAAGGTCTTTAATCCATTTTAAGTTGATGTTAGTGCATGGTGACAGGCTAGGGTCCACTTTCAGTTTTCTGCATGTGGCCACCCAGTTTTCCCAGCACCAGTAGTTGAAGAGATTATGGCTCCTTTGTCAAATATCAACCGATTGTACATATGTGGCTTTATTTCTGGGTCCAAGTCTGTTCCATTGTTCTTCGGGTCTCTTTTTGTGCCAGTACCAAGCTGTCTTTGTTATTATGGCTCTATAGTAGAACTTGAAATCTGGTATCGTGATCCCTCTTGTGTTGTTTCTAACATCAAACCTGAATATCTGAAACTACTGCAGGACAGAGTAGGAGAGACACTTGAACTTATAGGCAAAGGCAGGAACTTCCTGAACAGAGTCCCAAGGTCAAAACAAACTGGAGAGAGTACCTTAAAATAAATGTTTCTGTACAGATAAAGAAATAGCAATCAAACTAGAAAGAAAGCCAACTAATTGGGAAATATATTTACCAGCAAAATATCAGACAAGGGTATAATATCCATTATATATAGGGAACTCAAGAAACAAATGCCTCACAAATCTAACAAAACAATCATGAAATGGGCAAGGGAACTAAAGAGAGACTTATCAGGAGACAAAAATGGCAAAGTAACACATGAGGAAATGTCCATCATCTCTAGCTGCAAAGGAAATGCAAATATGCAAATAAAAACAACACTGAGATACCACCTTACCCCAGTCAGAATGGCCCACATCCTAAATCCATCCATTGACAAATGCTGGAGGGGATGCAGAGAAAGAGGAACCCTACTGCATTTCTGGTGGGAATTTATACTAATACAACCACTTTGGAAAGCAGGCTGAAGGTACCTCAGAAAGCTAAACATAGACCTCCCCTACAACCCAGCCATACCACTCCTAGGCATCTACCCTGAACAACAGGAACCAGTATACAAAGACACATGCACTTCCATATTCATTGCAGCACTGTTCACAATAGCCAAGATTTGAAAACAACCCAGATGCCCCACTACTGATGAGTGGATCCAAAAATTGTGGTATCAGTATACAGTGGAATATTATGCAGTCATTAGAAAGGACAAAATAATGACATTTGCAGGGAAATGGATGGAACTAGAGCAGATTATTTTGAGTTGGCTCAAGTAAGCCAAGAACAAAGAGACAAACAGCATATAGTCTTCCTGTTATGTGGATGCTAAAGCCAAAATACAAGAAGATATGACAAAATAAAAAGGACTCAAGAAAAAAAGAACAGCCACCCACTTTGTTGTATCATTGCTAAATGACTCAATGTTCTTGACCATATATCGGGTAGAAATATGCATGCAATGGAAGAAGGAAGCCAGAAGGAGAAACAGAGTAAGTGGGAAATGGAACAACATACAGCAAAGGGGCCCATCAACTGCAGTGAACATAAAGAAAAAGAACTAAGCAACACAAAAACAGAGATAGAAAGGGAAGAATGAGAGGGAAAGAGGGAACAACCTACACTAAGCAAAACGAAAGAAATGTAATCATCACCTCATGTGGAAGAAATAATTTATACTGTCAAAGCTCATAGAATTCACAAATTTGTAGACCATGATAATGACCATGTGCCTTGTGAAGGCTAAAATGTGTTTGTGACTTTAACTAGGTATCACTATTCCACACTACTGTGAAATATGTGAAAGTTAGGTAATCACCTAATCTCAATTTTTAAAAAAAGTGAAAGAAGGGATGGGTTAGAAGCGATGGGTGACAATGTTGTCAGAGACCTTGTATTCATATACTGTTTCGTAGAATGGGAACTTCTTTGTACAACTATTTAAGATATAATAATAAAATGTAAATAAAATAAAATAAAAATATCAAGAGAATTTTTAAGGAGCCTAGTTTTTCAGGTTTTCCCTTTCTACCAATGTGATGACATGTTATTTATGGCTGGATTTCAAATTTTTCCTCAACTTATTTAAAAATATTTTGTTTAAATTGTGCATATTTTTTGAGATACCTTCCCTACAAGTGGTGAAGTTTAAATTGAAAGTATCATTTTAACATAGTATATCCAATATATTAGCACTTATTTGTTGAAGAGACTTTTCATATTCCATTCATTTGAAACTTCATAAGAAAATCTTTTGATATCATTTACCCTCCATTCTTTTTCCCTCTCCTCTCTCCCCACCTTTGCCCATAGTCTCACATCAATAATTGCTTTGTATTCCTATATGTATTTATATGTGTGTATATATATATTTATATGTATATATAGGTGTGTATAGGTATGCACATACTTATATACACACATACACACTATATATGTCTTTATTTTGTGCTTGTACTGGGGTTTGAATCCATGACTTAGGTGCTGTCCCTGAGGATTTTGCTTAAGGCTACCGCATTATAGCTTGAGCCATGGCTCCACTTCTGGCTTTTTGGTGGTTCTTTGGAGATAAGAGTCTCATGGACTTTCCTGCCAGGGTTGGCTTTGATCCATGATCCTCATATCTCAGCCTCCTGAGTAGCTAGGATTACAGCTGTGAGCCACCTGCACTTAGCTATATATGGATGTGTGTATATTTTCCATATGAGAGAACATGTATAACATGCCACTTTTGTCCTTCTGAACTTGACCCCCTTCTGATGGAGCCTGTCCCACTTTGCTTAATATGATGTTCTCTAGTTGGATCCATTTTTTTCAAGAGGAATAATTTATTAATTCTTTATGGCTGAGCAAAAATCCATTAAGTATATAAACCACATTTTCTTTATCCATCCATCATTTGTAGGATATCCAGATTACTGCATAGCTTATTATTGTGAAATGTTTGCAAAAAACATGGATGTTTAAGTTTTTCTATTGTATCCTGTATTTCATTTCTTTTTTTTGTGTCAGTTGTGGATCCTGAACTCTGAGCCTGGGCAATGTCCCTCAGCTCTTCAGCTCAAGGCTAGCACTTTACCACTTGAGCCACAATGCCAATTCCCACTTTTTCTGCTTATGTGGTGCCGAGGAATCAAAAGCAGGGACTCATGCATGCAAGGCAAACACTTTACCACTGAGCCAAGTTCCCAGGCTCTGCATTTCATTTCTTTAGATAAATGCTCAAAAGTGATATAATTCAATCATATGGTATTTATTTTCAGCTTTTGGGGGACCCTCTATTTTGTTCCTATAGTGGTTTCACTCGTCATCAAGAGTATATAAGGGATTTTTTTGTTTTTGTTTGTTTGTTTGTTTTGCCAGTCCTGGGTTTGAACTCAAGGCCTGAGCTCTGTCCCTTAGCTTCTCTTTGTACAAGGCTAGCACTCTACCACTTGAGTCACAGTGCCACTTTTGGCTTTTTCTCAGTAGTTTATTGGAGATAAGAGTATCGTGGACTTTCCTGCCTGGGCTGGCTTTGAATTATGATCCTCAAATCATAGACTTGAGCCACAGGCACCTAGCTAGGGTTTCTTATTCTCCACATCATCACCAGGATTATATATAACATCAGGATTTTTTTATGCTTTGAGAAATAAGAAAGTTCTTCTCAGAAATGTACACACAGTATTTTTTAACAATGTACTTTATAAAGAGTATGTTATTGTTTTGCCTATATTTTCTTGTTTCCTTCAGTCTAATTTCATCCATGGAAGTATTTATTCATCATCCCAAATTTGATAGGAGTAGGTTATTTTTAGCCTCCCATTATTGAGAGAGAATCAAAGCATATAAGTGCATATGGAATATTTTCTAGCAAGTAAATTTGTGTCTAATACTGGGACTTGAACTCTGTCTCATGATCGCCCTTACCTTTTTTGCTCAAGGGTGATGCTCAACAATTTGATCCACATTTTCACTTCTCATAGCAAGTAAATTTTACAAACGTTTCTTATACATAGTTAAAAAATGTTATATTTTGTCATTACTTTTGTTGATTTCTGATATTTGAATTCATTTAATATCTATTGTTACATATTATTTATGTATCAAAACACTATTAAACTTTAGAAACATAAATTTGAAGCATAAAAGCATTAATATGAACATAATGCCTATTATAATCACCTAGGTAATATGTAGAACAAAAGTGAAAGCAATGGGAGTTAATGCATCCAGCTTTTTGTCTATGGATAGTATGTCTGTTTAATCAATTCTAATTATATCAACTCTAAAATTATGAAATTTTAGAGTAATTAAAGGCAAAAATAATTCCACTAATTGGCAATTATCTATTAGACTATATACTTAGGGTAAATTATATTTTAATTAACTAGATTTTTCTCTGTATACCATATCTATTACTGAAGGAACAGAGAATGTTTTTAGCTTTTTAAATAAGTTTGGTTGGTTTTTACAAAGTTATGAATCTACATGAAATTATACACAGTAATTTGTCATTCAGAGCTGTATTTGCCATGACTCATACCTGTGCATTAAAATATAAGCCACAATTTCAAAACAACTATTATTGATATATTATACAATGCCCAAACTGTGAGTCCTCCAGAGATTCTGAAACAAAATAAGCATATTTTAAATATTTATAAACTGTGTCTTCAAGATATATCTCTAGGAAGGATAAAGAAAATTGTAATTTTCATAAAAATATATGCACAATTTGGTAAATGTGCTATTCGTGTTAATGTACATATGTTTAAAACTACTTATATACCTTCAGATATAGCCAAAATTATTCCACAAAAGAGACACATTTCACAGCTAAATCTCTTCCAACATGCAAATAGCTTCATTAATATATCACTGGTAAAATATTCAATAAGTTTAGTCAATGTCCTTTGCTGTTACTTGTTGTACTCCCCATTTCTTATACTCCTCATTTATCCTGTATCTGCTCTTTCCCTGTTCTTGTTTTATATTCTCCTGTATCTGCTCTTTCCTTGCTCTTGTTTTATATGAAAACAAAAGTATAATTATTTTTCTTGAGTTCACAATGTAGCAGTGGTGAAGGCAACGCAAACACGTAAAGGACTGAGTAGGAAAAGAAACCAAATTAAGTAGAGTGAAAATGATGGCATGGAAGCACTCAGAGCAAGGGTCATGGAATGGGCTCGAAGTTCTGTGCTGTGGTTTTGATCAGAAACTGCAGCACCAAGTTGTGCTGCTGCACCCACAATTTTATGTGACCTGCTTCCATGATGGTGCCAAGAAGAAACAGAAAATATTCTTAGGAGGTGTAGCAGCGATTGTCCTGCAGTAATGAGTAGCTCCACTGTGTCCCTTCGTGTCCCACAGTCACAAACTGAGCCAAGACAGGGCCAGACCCTGCCCAGGCACAGCACACAGATGCAGGGTGGCAGATATAGCCAGGGTGGCCCTTCAGACCGTGGACTCATGCACGTGGTTGTGCTGCCTCTGCTCCCAGTCCAGAACCAGCTATGGCAACCAGCATGTAGCGGAGCAGAAGCACCTGAAGATGCTGCCAGACATGGCGCGCCTCCTACACAACCAGAAATGCTTCGAATGTAGACAGCAAGGCCCCACATTCTTGAACATGAAGATTGGTTTCTTAGTTTGTATTTCCTGCTCCAGCAGGAAATAAAACCAGAGGGTTATATCTGCTGCATGGGTGAAATCTATGACAAACATATACACAACAGGAAATTGAATTCCTGGAAAATCACAGAAATAAAATCTGTAAGCAGATTAGGCTAGCATTATTTGATGATAGATTTTCAGCAATTCCATAATTCAAGGATTCACAAAAAATGTGAGTTTCTATAAGAAAAATATGAAAAGAAAAATTGGTATATTTGACCAGAACAAGCTGAAGTGGTGGCATGAGTTCACACTTATTTCAGGGTCCTCTGCCAGTAGTTGTACTACTGGCATCATACCTAAGGTCAGACCACTTAAATTTCTTTTCAAAAATTCTGAACCAGCACTGCACTTAAATAAGGGCATACCTAGTCATTATCCAATTCTAGGTCTTTAGCAGCAGGAAAAGAAACAGTTTGACCTTTTTTTAAAAAAAAATATGTGAAAATACCGTACAGAGAGATTACAATTACATGGGCAAGGTAATGAGTATATTTCTTACCAGGCATTGTTGCCTCCTCCTTTGTTTCCCCTTTCCATCCCTCCCAATCTTCCCCCCGTTTTTCAACATAACGACTTGCACATCTTATTGTTGCAATGGGTCCACCTGTATCCCTATTTAAACAGGTTGTTTTTGCCCTTCCCCTCCACAAATTATACCAACATCAAATACAATGAAAGCAAGGTTATACTGTGGAGGAGGGACATACAAAACAATAACAAAAAATCATCTGATAAATATGTTATAAACAATCACAAGAAAGAAAAACATTTAACTACTTATCTTGGGGTTCATTTAGTCTAACATCAACTTATCTGACCTTTTCTGCTTGTCTCAGACATATACAAGTTATTGCAAATGAGGGAAACCAAGGGACCTATGTTTCTTTGGACCTGGCTCACTTAATGTAATTTTTTCCAAGTCTTTCTATTTCTAACAAATAGGGCAATGTCATTCTTTCTGATGGAGGCATAGAATTCCATTGTGTACATATACCACATTTTCTTGATCCATTCATCTACTGAGGGTTATCTGGATTGGTTCCATATCTTAGCTATGGTAAATAATGCTGCAATAAACATAGTTGTGCTGGTAACTTTAGTATGGTCTTGTTTGTGATCATTTCAAACTCTACTACAAAGCCATAGTAATCAAAACAGTTGGTACTGGCACAAGAACAGACCTCAGGAACAATGGAATAGAATTGAAAACCCAGAAATGAACCTACAGATCTATAGCCATCTAATCTTGGATAAGAGAGCTAAAAACATACAATGGAAGAAAGACAGCCTCTTCAGTAAATGGTGCTGGCAAAACTGGTTAATCACTTGTAGAAAGCTAAAGCTAGATCCTTATATATCACCCTGCACCAGAATCAACTCCAAATGGATCAAAGGCCTTGAAGTCAAAGCAGACACTCTGAAAACATTACAGGATGGAATAGGAGAAACCCTAGGTCTCCTTGGCTCAAGCCGAAATTTTCTTTTTTTTTTAT